>NW_028166204.1:10000-20000 GCF_964263955.1 Coregonus lavaretus | reverse complement strand
ATGAGAACCAGGGACCGACTCCTGGCTCCCGGAAGGCCGATTTTGATGCACTTTTCTCGGATTGGGTTGGTGGTCAGACACCCCCATATGGAAACCATCCGGTTGACACTATGAGAACCAGGGACCGACTCCTGGCTCCCGGAAGGCCGATTTTGATGCACTTTTCTCGGATTGGGTTGGTGGTCAGACACCCCCATATGGAAATCATCCGGTTGACACTATGAGAACCAGGGACCGACTCCTGGCTCCCGGAAGGCCGATTTTGATGCACTTTTCTCGGATTGGGTTGGTGGTCAGACACCCCCATATGGAAATCATCCGGTTGACACTATGAGAACCAGGGACCGACTCCTGGCTCCCGGAAGGCCGATTTTGATGCACTTTTCTCGGATTGGGTTGGTGGTCAGACACCCCCATATGGAAACCATCCGGTTGACACCAGGAGAACCAGGGACCGACTCCTGGCTCCCGGAAGGCCGATTTTGATGCACTTTTCTCGGATTGGGTTGGTGGTCAGACACCCCCATATGGAAATCATCCGGTTGACACTATGAGAACCAGGGACCGACTCCTGGCTCCCGGAAGGCCGATTTTGATGCACTTTTCTCGGATTGGGTTGGTGGTCAGACACCCCCATATGGAAATCATCCGGTTGACACTATGAGAACCAGGGACCGACTCCTGGCTCCCGGAAGGCCGATTTTGATGCACTTTTCTCGGATTGGGTTGGTGGTCAGACACCCCCATATGGAAATCATCCGGTTGACACTATGAGAACCAGGGACCGACTCCTGGCTCCCGGAAGGCCGATTTTGATGCACTTTTCTCGGATTGGGTTGGTGGTCAGACACCCCTATATGGAAACCATCCGGTTGACACTATGAGAACCAGGGACCGACTCCTGGCTCCCGGAAGGCCGATTTTGATGCACTTTTCTCGGATTGGGTTGGTGGTCAGACACCCCCATATGGAAATCATCCGGTTGACACTATGAGAACCAGGGACCGACTCCTGGCTCCCGGAAGGCCGATTTTGATGCACTTTTCTCGGATTGGGTTGGTGGTCAGACACCCCCATATGGAAATCATCCGGTTGACACTATGAGAACCAGGGACCGACTCCTGGCTCCCGGAAGGCCGATTTTGATGCACTTTTCTCGGATTGGGTTGGTGGTCAGACACCCCCATATGGAAATCATCCGGTTGACACTATGAGAACCAGGGACCGACTCCTGGCTCCCGGAAGGCCGATTTTGATGCACTTTTCTCGGATTGGGTTGGTGGTCAGACACCCCTATATGGAAACCATCCGGTTGACACTATGAGAACCAGGGACCGACTCCTGGCTCCCGGAAGGCCGATTTTGATGCACTTTTCTCGGATTGGGTTGGTGGTCAGACACCCCCATATGGAAACCATCCGGTTGACACCAGGAGAACCAGGGACCGACTCCTGGCTCCCGGAAGGCCGATTTTGATGCACTTTTCTCGGATTGGGTTGGTGGTCAGACACCCCCATATGGAAATCATCCGGTTGACACTATGAGAACCAGGGACCGACTCCTGGCTCCCGGAAGGCCGATTTTGATGCACTTTTCTCGGATTGGGTTGGTGGTCAGACACCCCCATATGGAAACCATCCGGTTGACACTATGAGAACCAGGGACCGACTCCTGGCTCCCGGAAGGCCGATTTTGATGCACTTTTCTCGGATTGGGTTGGTGGTCAGACACCCCCATATGGAAATCATCCGGTTGACACTATGAGAACCAGGGACCGACTCCTGGCTCCCGGAAGGCCGATTTTGATGCACTTTTCTCGGATTGGGTTGGTGGTCAGACACCCCCATATGGAAACCATCCGGTTGACACCAGGAGAACCAGGGACCGACTCCTGGCTCCCGGAAGGCCGATTTTGATGCACTTTTCTCGGATTGGGTTGGTGGTCAGACACCCCCATATGGAAATCATCCGGTTGACACTATGAGAACCAGGGACCGACTCCTGGCTCCCGGAAGGCCGATTTTGATGCACTTTTCTCGGATTGGGTTGGTGGTCAGACACCCCCATATGGAAACCATCCGGTTGACACTATGAGAACCAGGGACCGACTCCTGGCTCCCGGAAGGCCGATTTTGATGCACTTTTCTCGGATTGGGTTGGTGGTCAGACACCCCCATATGGAAATCATCCGGTTGACACTATGAGAACCAGGGACCGACTCCTGGCTCCCGGAAGGCCGATTTTGATGCACTTTTCTCGGATTGGGTTGGTGGTCAGACACCCCCATATGGAAATCATCCGGTTGACACTATGAGAACCAGGGACCGACTCCTGGCTCCCGGAAGGCCGATTTTGATGCACTTTTCTCGGATTGGGTTGGTGGTCAGACACCCCCATATGGAAACCATCCGGTTGACACCAGGAGAACCAGGGACCGACTCCTGGCTCCCGGAAGGCCGATTTTGATGCACTTTTCTCGGATTGGGTTGGTGGTCAGACACCCCCATATGGAAATCATCCGGTTGACACTATGAGAACCAGGGACCGACTCCTGGCTCCCGGAAGGCCGATTTTGATGCACTTTTCTCGGATTGGGTTGGTGGTCAGACACCCCCATATGGAAACCATCCGGTTGACACTATGAGAACCAGGGACCGACTCCTGGCTCCCGGAAGGCCGATTTTGATGCACTTTTCTCGGATTGGGTTGGTGGTCAGACACCCCCATATGGAAATCATCCGGTTGACACTATGAGAACCAGGGACCGACTCCTGGCTCCCGGAAGGCCGATTTTGATGCACTTTTCTCGGATTGGGTTGGTGGTCAGACACCCCCATATGGAAATCATCCGGTTGACACTATGAGAACCAGGGACCGACTCCTGGCTCCCGGAAGGCCGATTTTGATGCACTTTTCTCGGATTGGGTTGGTGGTCAGACACCCCTATATGGAAACCATCCGGTTGACACTATGAGAACCAGGGACCGACTCCTGGCTCCCGGAAGGCCGATTTTGATGCACTTTTCTCGGATTGGGTTGGTGGTCAGACACCCCCATATGGAAACCATCCGGTTGACACCAGGAGAACCAGGGACCGACTCCTGGCTCCCGGAAGGCCGATTTTGATGCACTTTTCTCGGATTGGGTTGGTGGTCAGACACCCCCATATGGAAATCATCCGGTTGACACTATGAGAACCAGGGACCGACTCCTGGCTCCCGGAAGGCCGATTTTGATGCACTTTTCTCGGATTGGGTTGGTGGTCAGACACCCCCATATGGAAACCATCCGGTTGACACTATGAGAACCAGGGACCGACTCCTGGCTCCCGGAAGGCCGATTTTGATGCACTTTTCTCGGATTGGGTTGGTGGTCAGACACCCCCATATGGAAATCATCCGGTTGACACTATGAGAACCAGGGACCGACTCCTGGCTCCCGGAAGGCCGATTTTGATGCACTTTTCTCGGATTGGGTTGGTGGTCAGACACCCCCATATGGAAACCATCCGGTTGACACCAGGAGAACCAGGGACCGACTCCTGGCTCCCGGAAGGCCGATTTTGATGCACTTTTCTCGGATTGGGTTGGTGGTCAGACACCCCCATATGGAAATCATCCGGTTGACACTATGAGAACCAGGGACCGACTCCTGGCTCCCGGAAGGCCGATTTTGATGCACTTTTCTCGGATTGGGTTGGTGGTCAGACACCCCCATATGGAAACCATCCGGTTGACACCAGGAGAACCAGGGACCGACTCCTGGCTCCCGGAAGGCCGATTTTGATGCACTTTTCTCGGATTGGGTTGGTGGTCAGACACCCCCATATGGAAACCATCCGGTTGACACCAGGAGAACCAGGGACCGACTCCTGGCTCCCGGAAGGCCGATTTTGATGCACTTTTCTCGGATTGGGTTGGTGGTCAGACACCCCCATATGGAAACCATCCGGTTGACACCAGGAGAACCAGGGACCGACTCCTGGCTCCCGGAAGGCCGATTTTGATGCACTTTTCTCGGATTGGGTTGGTGGTCAGACACCCCCATATGGAAATCATCCGGTTGACAACAGGAGAACCAGGGACCGACTCCTGGCTCCCGGAAGGCCGATTTTGATGCACTTTTCTCGGATTGGGTTGGTGGTCAGACACCCCCATATGGAAACCATCCGGTTGACACTATGAGAACCAGGGACCGACTCCTGGCTCACGGAGGCCGATTTTGATGCACTTTTCTCGGATTGGGGTGGTGGTCAGACACCCCCATATGGATAACCGCCGGCGGACACCAGGAGAACCAGGGACCGACTCCTGGCTCACGGAGGCCGATTTTGTTGCACTTTTCTCGGATTGGGGTGGTGGTCAGACACCCCCATATGGAAATCATCCGGTTGACACTATGAGAACCAGGGACCGACTCCTGGCTCACGGAGGCCGATTTTGATGCACTTTTCTCGGATTGGGGTGGTGGTCAGACACCCCCATATGGTAAACCGCCGGCGGACACTAGGAGAACCAGGGGAGGCTCTTACCTCACACATGGGGGTTTTGGGTGCCCTTGGCCGGCTTGGGGGTGACCCCAAGGGGGGGTCCAAGACCCCACACCCGGATCCATCCACAGGGGGGCGCCACAGGTCACTTTAAGCCTGATTTCACTATGGGTACCCAGGGGAGGCTGTTCACTCACACATGGGGGTTTTGGGTGCCCTTGGTCGGCATGGCTGGCTTGGGGGAGACCCCAAGAAGGGGTCCAAGCACCCACAGCCGAATCCATCCACAGGGGGGCGCCACAGGTCACTTTAGGCCTGATTTCACTGGGGGGACACTGGGGAGGCTGTTCACTCACACATGGGGGTTTTGGGTGCCCTTGGTCGGCATGGCTGGCTTGGGGGAGACCCCAAGAAGGGGTCCAAGCACCCCCACCAAGATCCATCCACAGGGGGGCGCCACAGGTCACTTTAAGCCTGATTTCACTATGGGTACACTGGGGAGGCTGTTCACTCACACATGGGGGTTTTGGGTGCCCATGGTCGGCATGGCTGGCTTGGAGGAGACCCCAAGAAGGGGTCCAAGCACCCCCACCAAGATCCATCCACAGGGGGGCGCCACAGGTCACTTTAAGCCTGATTTCACTATGGGTACCCAGGGGAGGCTGTTCACTCACACATGGGGGTTTTGGGTGCCCATGGCCGGCATGGATGGCTTGGGGGGGACCCCAAGAAGGGGTCCAAGACCCCACAGCCGGATCCATCCACAGGGGGGCGCCACAGGTCACTTTAGGCCGGATTTCACTATGGGGACCCAGGGGAGGCTGTTCACTCACACATGGGGGTTTTGGGTGCCCTTGGTCGGCATGGCTGGCTTGGGGGAGACCCCAAGAAGGGGTCCAAGCACCCACAGCCGAATCCATCCACAGGGGGGCGCCACAGGTCACTTTAGGCCTGATTTCACTGGGGGGACACTGGGGAGGCTGTTCACTCACACATGGGGGTTTTGGGTGCCCTTGGTCGGCATGGCTGGCTTGGGGGAGACCCCAAGAAGGGGTCCAAGCACCCCCACCAAGATCCATCCACAGGGGGGCGCCACAGGTCACTTTAAGCCTGATTTCACTATGGGTACACTGGGGAGGCTGTTCACTCACACATGGGGGTTTTGGGTGCCCATGGTCGGCATGGCTGGCTTGGAGGAGACCCCAAGAAGGGGTCCAAGCACCCCCACCAAGATCCATCCACAGGGGGGCGCCACAGGTCACTTTAAGCCTGATTTCACTATGGGTACCCAGGGGAGGCTGTTCACTCACACATGGGGGTTTTGGGTGCCCATGGCCGGCATGGATGGCTTGGGGGGGACCCCAAGAAGGGGTCCAAGACCCCACAGCCGGATCCATCCACAGGGGGGCGCCACAGGTCACTTTAGGCCGGATTTCACTATGGGGACCCAGGGGAGGCTGTTCACTCACACATGGGGGTTTTGGGTGCCCTTGGTCGGCATGGCTGGCTTGGGGGAGACCCCAAGAAGGGGTCCAAGCACCCACAGCCGAATCCATCCACAGGGGGGCGCCACAGGTCACTTTAGGCCTGATTTCACTGGGGGGACACTGGGGAGGCTGTTCACTCACACATGGGGGTTTTGGGTGCCCTTGGTCGGCATGGCTGGCTTGGGGGAGACCCCAAGAAGGGGTCCAAGCACCCCCACCAAGATCCATCCACAGGGGGGCGCCACAGGTCACTTTAAGCCTGATTTCACTATGGGTACACTGGGGAGGCTGTTCACTCACACATGGGGGTTTTGGGTGCCCATGGTCGGCATGGCTGGCTTGGAGGAGACCCCAAGAAGGGGTCCAAGCACCCACAGCCGAATCCATCCACAGGGGGGCGCCACAGGTCACTTTAGGCCTGATTTCACTGGGGGGACACTGGGGAGGCTGTTCACTCACACATGGGGGTTTTGGGTGCCCTTGGTCGGCATGGCTGGCTTGGGGGAGACCCCAAGAAGGGGTCCAAGCACCCCCACCAAGATCCATCCACAGGGGGGCGCCACAGGTCACTTTAAGCCTGATTTCACTATGGGTACACTGGGGAGGCTGTTCACTCACACATGGGGGTTTTGGGTGCCCATGGTCGGCATGGCTGGCTTGGAGGAGACCC
Organism: Coregonus lavaretus; assembly: GCF_964263955.1. Classification (NCBI taxonomy): domain Eukaryota; kingdom Metazoa; phylum Chordata; class Actinopteri; order Salmoniformes; family Salmonidae; genus Coregonus; species Coregonus lavaretus. Next base: position 13,354 of record NW_028166204.1, on the reverse strand, counting down.
CAAGAAGGGGTCCAAGCACCCCCACCAAGATCCATCCACAGGGGGGCGCCACAGGTCACTTTAAGCCTGATTTCACTATGGGTACCCAGGGGAGGCTGTTCACTCACACATGGGGGTTTTGGGTGCCCATGGCCGGCATGGATGGCTTGGGGGGGACCCCAAGAAGGGGTCCAAGACCCCACAGCCGGATCCATCCACAGGGGGGCGCCACAGGTCACTTTAGGCCGGATTTCACTATGGGGACCCAGGGGAGGCTGTTCACTCACACATGGGGGTTTTGGGTGCCCTTGGTCGGCATGGCTGGCTTGGGGGAGACCCCAAGAAGGGGTCCAAGCACCCACAGCCGAATCCATCCACAGGGGGGCGCCACAGGTCACTTTAGGCCTGATTTCACTGGGGGGACACTGGGGAGGCTGTTCACTCACACATGGGGGTTTTGGGTGCCCTTGGTCGGCATGGCTGGCTTGGGGGAGACCCCAAGAAGGGGTCCAAGCACCCCCACCAAGATCCATCCACAGGGGGGCGCCACAGGTCACTTTAAGCCTGATTTCACTATGGGTACACTGGGGAGGCTGTTCACTCACACATGGGGGTTTTGGGTGCCCATGGTCGGCATGGCTGGCTTGGAGGAGACCCCAAGAAGGGGTCCAAGCACCCCCACCAAGATCCATCCACAGGGGGGCGCCACAGGTCACTTTAAGCCTGATTTCACTATGGGTACCCAGGGGAGGCTGTTCACTCACACATGGGGGTTTTGGGTGCCCATGGCCGGCATGGATGGCTTGGGGGGGACCCCAAGAAGGGGTCCAAGACCCCACAGCCGGATCCATCCACAGGGGGGCGCCACAGGTCACTTTAGGCCGGATTTCACTATGGGGACCCAGGGGAGGCTGTTCACTCACACATGGGGGTTTTGGGTGCCCTTGGTCGGCATGGCTGGCTTGGGGGAGACCCCAAGAAGGGGTCCAAGCACCCACAGCCGAATCCATCCACAGGGGGGCGCCACAGGTCACTTTAGGCCTGATTTCACTGGGGGGACACTGGGGAGGCTGTTCACTCACACATGGGGGTTTTGGGTGCCCTTGGTCGGCATGGCTGGCTTGGGGGAGACCCCAAGAAGGGGTCCAAGCACCCCCACCAAGATCCATCCACAGGGGGGCGCCACAGGTCACTTTAAGCCTGATTTCACTATGGGTACACTGGGGAGGCTGTTCACTCACACATGGGGGTTTTGGGTGCCCATGGTCGGCATGGCTGGCTTGGAGGAGACCCCAAGAAGGGGTCCAAGCACCCCCACCAAGATCCATCCACAGGGGGGCGCCACAGGTCACTTTAAGCCTGATTTCACTATGGGTACCCAGGGGAGGCTGTTCACTCACACATGGGGGTTTTGGGTGCCCATGGCCGGCATGGATGGCTTGGGGGGGACCCCAAGAAGGGGTCCAAGACCCCACAGCCGGATCCATCCACAGGGGGGCGCCACAGGTCACTTTAGGCCGGATTTCACTATGGGGACCCAGGGGAGGCTTTTCACTCACACATGGGGGTTTTGGGTGCCCTTGGTCGGCATGGCTGGCTTGGGGGGGACCCCAAGAAGGGGTCCAAGACCCCACAGCCGGATCCATCCACAGGGGGGCGCCACAGGTCACTTTAGGCCGGATTTCACTATGGGGACCCAGGGGAGGCTTTTCACTCACACATGGGGGTTTTGGGTGCCCTTGGTCGGCATGGCTGGCTTGGGGGGGACCCCAAGAAGGGGTCCAAGCACCCCCACCAAGATCCATCCACAGGGGGGCGCCACAGGTCATTTTCACTAGGAGAACCAGGGGAGGGCTCCTGACTCACACATGGGCATTCTGGGTGCCCATGGCTGGGATGGGTGAGACAGAGTCCAGCCCTCCACACACAAAAGTGACCCAGCAGGCCAGAAGAAAGGGGAGAGAGAGAGAGAGAGAACAAATAATACATGGGCACAGAGCAGCCAGCCTCCATTGGAGCTGCCTGCACAGTGCTGCCCTCCTGTGGGAAAGGTTCACACACACACTCACTCACTCACTCACACAGACACACACAGACAAACCTATTCACTTGGGCCTTCTCCCTCATGCCCTGCTGACATCCATGCAGGCCCACATTGACCTTTGTGACCTCTGGAGCTCCATGCACCTTGTTCTAAACTCCCTGCCTAGTAAAGGGCATCTCCCATGGGCATGAGAGTACAGCTCACTCCCCTGGAGCACCATGCCTCTTTTTAATCACTCTCTCCCTATTAAAACCCTCTCTCCCATGGGCTTGAGAGTACAGCTTACTCCCTTGACCTCCAGAGGTATAGGAGGCCAAAAAAAAAGGGGGACAGAGCAGACAGCCCCCAAAGGGGATGCCTGCTCTGCCCCCCTATGAGACAGGTTCACTCACTCACACAGACACACCTATTCACTTGGGCCTTCTCCCTCATGCCCTGCTGACATCCATGCAGGCCCACATTGACCTTTGTGACCTCTGGAGCTCCATGCCTCTTTTTAAACTCTCTCTTCCCATTAAAAGCCTCTCTCACATGGGCTTGAGAGTACAGCTTACTCCCTTGACCTCCAGAGGTATAGGAGGCCAAAAAAAAAGGGGGACAGAGCAGACAGCCCCCAAAGGGGATGCCTGCTCTGCCCCCCTATGAGACAGGTTCACTCACTCACACAGACACACCTATTCACTTGGGCCTTCTCTCTGTGGCCCTGCTGACAGCCATGCAGGCCCACATTGACCTTTGTGACCTCTGGAGCTCATTGCCTCCATCTCTACACTCCATGCCCAGTGAAACCCTCTCTCACTCGGCCTGAGACTGCAGCTCACTCCCTGGATGGCCTGGGCTCCAGAACCACGACCACCAAGCCCACACTCCCTGCCCACTCAAACCCTCTCTCACTCGGCCTCAGACTGCAGCTCACTCCCTGGATGGCCTGGGCTCCAGAACCACGACCACCAAGCCCACACTCCCTGCCCACTCAAACCCTCTCTCACTCGGCCTCAGACTGCAGCTCACTCCCTGGATGGCCTGGGCTCCAGAACCACGACCACCAAGCCCACACTCCCTGCCCGCTCAAACCATCTCTCACTCGGACTGAGACTGCAGCTCACTGCATGGGCGTCCCCGACCTCCATGCCTCCAGGCCCACACTCCGTGTCCGCTCAAACCATCTCTCACTCGGACTGAGACTGCAGCTCACTGCATGGGCGTCCCCGACCTCCATGCCTCCAGGCCCACACTCCGTGTCCGCTCAAACCATCTCTCACTCGGACTGAGACTGCAGCTCACTGCATGGGCGTCCCCGACCTCCATGCCTCCAGGCCCACACTCTGTGT
>NW_028166205.1:0-15872 GCF_964263955.1 Coregonus lavaretus | reverse complement strand
GTAGCGCCGTCGAATCCCACCGTCATTCTCTGACGGTAGAAAACAGGTTGGCTTCGATTACCGTCGCGTTGGTTGGATGAGAGAAATACTTTGTGCCGCTCTTTTAGCTTCTGTCCCTGTTGTGAGCGGTAAACGCAGAGCGTCTGTTAGAGGCTCAGCGAGCACCCACACACTACCCCCCAACAGGCTGATCTGCTCCTTCACACACACACACACACTCACACACACACACACACACACACCAAAGCCACTTCAGTAACACACACTCAGGCTTCCAGTTCTAACCCTCAGTGGATAGTCTTCAACAGCAGTGTTGTACAGCAGAGAAGCCCATCGCTGCTCAGAGAAGATATAGCGGTGTGTATTTTTGTCAGGAAGAACTTGTGGTTTCAGCAGAGGAGAATGATTAATGCAGTAATTAACCAAACGCCTGCAATCTTCTCCTTTCAATCACCAGCTTCACTACTGTGTAAGGCTCATCGGCTATTAGCATTCACTTCCCAATTTTCACCTTGCATTGTTCCCTTGTTATTTCCTTCTTTCCCACTCCAGAGGAGAGGAGGAACACTTTGAACTTATTTACTTACTTTAATAATGATGAAAAGGACTAGGTGACTTTAATCATTTGGCACTGCAATATGAATGATTTCTCTCTGCCAGCTGCTGGACGTGGTAGCTAGTGGATGCTGTTTTGGAATCTCTGATGTGGGAGTGTGTTCTCTGTTCAGACATGGTGGAATCCCAAATAGAACTACAGACGTGAATAATAGATGGCCATCGGATAATGTTCTGGGATGTTACGAGCTTGGTGTGTTTTCCTGTACGGAGCCATATAGAACTTCTTGCATTACAAGCATCAATCTTGCATTGCATCACTTTTCCTCAAGTCAAAGCAACGGTACATGACAATCCGCATCTGTGCGTAGGTCTTCAATAGAAACATCCAAGATTGTTTGAGAGGCGTTATATCCTTAGAGCTGGCAAGAATATGGCTTACACAATTTACTGGCTGCAGAGAAACTCATTCACCAGGAACTGTCTCTCAGTAGAGCTCTTACATAGCTGCTGTTTTAGGGCACAAGTTGATGATGGATGGATGGATGGATGGAAGGAAGGAAAGATTGATGGAAAGATTAATGGAAAGTTTGATGGGAAGATTGATGGGAGATTGATGGGAGATTGATGGGAGATGGATGGGAGATGGATGGGAGATCAATGGAAAGATTGATGAAAGATTGATGGAAATATCAATGGAAAGATTGATGGAAAGACTGATGGAAAGATCAATGGAAAGATTGATGGACAGATTAATAGAAGGGTGGATAGCTGTACAGCTGCTCAGCTCACCACAGCGCTGCTGCCTCCGGTCTTACCAAGGCCCCAGATTGTGAAGTGACACCCCTTCTAATCTGTTCCCAACAGCACTGTTCCTTGGTGGGGCTGTGCCAGTCCCCAGCCAGTCAGTCAGGGAGTGCGTCCATATCCCTGTGTAGTACACTACTTTTGAGCAGAGTCCTATGGGGAAGAGGGTGCCATTTGGGACTCAGTCAGGGTTTTCCATCAATCCTCATCCTGCCAGCCTTTCCCATGTTTTTTCTGCCCGCCGAGGAGAGAGGGAGGCTGGGTCGGGGCTGTCGTGGCTATGGGAGACAGATTGAGTGGCATCGCCCATGAGGCAGCCCAGGAAATGATTGATGACACGTGGTGGACAAGCTTCCACCTCCTGAGGAGGGGTGAGGAGCATGTGGAGAGTGTGTGTAGGTGTGTGTGTGGGTGAGGAAGGGGAGGGTGGAAGGTTATGTGTGTGTGTGTGTGTGTGTGTAGGTGTGTGTGTGTGTGTGTGTGTGTGCAGTGAATGACAGGATGGCAGGTTTCTCATTAGCCAACCCACCAGCAGGAGGAGAGAGAACAGGGGTTAGTACGAGAGAGGTGTTAGAAGCATGGGGAGTGACTACAGGAAGGTCAAAGCAAGGGTCTGCAGGGACCCCCACTCCCCTGAGAGCTGTGACACAGACACACACACACACAGACAGATGGGCTCACACCCACACACACACCCACACAGACACCTAACACACACACACACACCTAACACACATACACACACACAATAAAACAACTCAAAAACATTTGCCTACTGTTTCTTGAAATTCTGTTTTTTGTTTGTAAGGTTAAATCTTTTTGTCAAGGGAGTTCATTAGTTCTGGTTAGACTTCATGTTGGGCTAGCAGCTGTAGTTGGATGATAAAAAAGCATTTTCAGGTCAGTTGCATCACAAATGTGTCTATTGCAACTTTGCATTTGTTTTAATGATACCTAGGCCTACGTGTAATTGACCCAAACTCCCCAATGTGATTAAAGCTCTGAAGTTAGATTTCCAAAATACTGATAGAACTCTATGATTGACATTTCATTTTTGGTTTGTCAAAAGGTTGAGTCATTTGTCAATCTTGAACAACACAGTGACTAAAGCAGCCCCATAACCCTGAACATCTACCACAACAGGCCTCTGAGCACATAGCCTCTTTAAATAAGGGGTAATGTTCTGCTGTCAGACAATAGGCTATCCGGGGGCTGCATTTGGAGAAGAGATCAAATTATTGCATTTCAAGTACCATTAACATCCACCACCCACATGCAATTGGGTGCTGTCTCTGGAATAAAGTGCTTATAGTCGTGCCCAACAAAACATTAGGAACACCTTGCTAATATTGAGTTGCCCTCATACCTAATACCCCTTTTGCCCTCAGAGCAGCCTCAATTCGTCGGGGCATGGACAACAAGGTGTCGAAAGCGTTCCACATGGATGCTGGCCCATGTTGACTCCAATGCTTCCCACAGTTGTGTCAAGTTGGCTGGATGTCCTTTGGGTGGTGGACCATACTTGATGCACACGGGAAACTGTTGAGCGTGAAAAACCCAGCAGCGTTGCAGTTCTTGACACAATCAAATCGGTGCGCCTCAAACCCGTTCAAAAGCACTTAAATCTTTGTCTTGCCCATTCACCCTCTGAATGGCACACATACACAATCCATGTCTCAATTGTCTCAATACTTAAAAATCCTTCTTTAACCTGTCTCTTCCCCTTCAACTACACTGATTGAAGTGGATTTAATAAGTCACATAAATAAGGGATCATAGCTTTCACCTGGATCCACCTGGTCATGTCATGGAAAGAACAAGTGTTCCTAATGTTTTGTACAATCTATGGATATTTGATTTAGGTTTGCACTATCTTTCCAAGAAGTCGTGATGCTAATGGAGATACTTGTTTCGTTGCTGTTGTACAGATGTAGGATCTTAATTTGAGCCAGTTTGCTACAGCAGGAAAATAATCCTGCAGCAACAGGAAATGTGAATTATTAATCTAGTCTGAAATTTCAAAGTGGAAATTATAAACTTTAGAAGCCTTTTTAAACCTCAAATACACTACAAGTTAAACATTTCCTGCATTTCCTCTCCCTCTTTCTATTTTTTCTCTCTCTCTCTCTCTCTCTCTCTCTCTCTCTCTCTCTCTCTCTCTCTCTCTCTCTCTCTGTCTCTGTCTCTCTCTCTCTATCCCTCGCTCTCTCTCTCTCTCTCTCTCTCTCTCTCTCTCTCTCTATCCCTCGCTCTCTCTCTCTCGCTCTCTCTCTTGCTCTCTCAATTCAAATCAATTCAATTTAAGGGCTTTATTGGCATGGCAAACATTCACTACCAATCAAAAGTTTGGACACACCTACTCATTCAAGGGTTTTTCTTTATTTTTACATTGTAGAATTATAGTGAAGACATAAAAACTATGAAATAACACATATGGAATCATGTAGTAACCAAAAAGGTGTTAAACAAATCAAAATATATTTTCTATTTGAGATTCTTCAAAATAGCCACCCTTTGCCTTGATGACAGCTTTGCACACTCTTGGCATTATCTCAACCAGCTTCATGAGGTAGTCACCTGGAATGCATTTCAATTAACAGGTGTGCCTTCTTAAAAGTTAATTTGTGGAATTTCTTTCCTTCTTACTGCGTTTGAGCCAATCAGTTGTGTTGTGACAAGGTATACAGAAGATAGCCCTATTTGGTAAAAGACCAAGTCCATATTATGGCATGAACAGCTCAAATAAGCAAAGAGAAATGACAGTCCATCATTACTTTAAGACATGAAGGTCAGTCAATACTGAAAATGTCATGAACTTTGAAAGTTTCTACAACTGCAGTCGCAAAAACCATCAAGCGCTATGATGAAACTGGCTCTCATGAGGACCGCCACAGGAATGGAAGACCCAGAGTTACCTCTGCTGCAGAGGATAAGTTCATTAGAGTTACCAGCCTCAGATAGGGGACTGTGTGAATCAGGCCTTCATGGTTGAATTGCTGCAAAGAAACCACTACTAAAGGACCCCAATAAGAAGAAGAGACCTGCTTGGGCCAAGAAACACGAGCAATGGACATTAGACAGGTGGAAATTTGTCCTTTGGTCTGGAGTCCAAATTTGAGGTTTTTGGTTCAAACCACTGTGTCTTTGTGAGACATGGTGTGGGTGAACGGATTATCTCCGCATGTGTAGTTCCCACCGTGAAGCATGGAGGAAGAGGTGTTATGGTGTGGGGGTGCTTTGCTGGTGACACTGTCTGTGATTTATTTAGAATTTACACACACATTCCCTGCCTCATTGTGTGCCAGCAAGGACTTATTTGATGGGAGACAAATCTCGGTCATTAAGACCAGCACGCATGGGACATGAAGCTGAGAGTAACACCCTGCCGTAGAGAACAATGTACTGTTACACAATGGGGATCGAGGGTATTGGATCAATAATTCAAGAGTTAATAGTGACATATTTCCTGTTGATATTTCCCATTACAAATGCATGTTTTTACTAAACCGAGAGAGTAAAGCTATTTGCTGTTACGCTATTCCCTTTAGATATACTGTTAGACTCAGCACTTTCATGTTGTGGAGGTATGAGGGCCTACTGAACTGCAGCTAGCTTGGCATTTCATTTTGTCAGCAAGTTTTGGATTTGAGCTTTAAGCCTGATGGCATCCTCTTCTGTGTTCAAGCCAGCTGCAGCAGTTATCGCGTACGCTGCCATATTGCTTTTTACTAGACAGTTAAGTGAGTTGACAAGCACTCGTAGGGATAGGCACGCAGCAAGGAACATAGAAGATTCAGACAGATGCGCATTTGAATGAATGGAAACAGAGCCGTGTGTGTGTGTGTGTGTGTGTGTGTGTGTGTGTGTGTGTGTGTGTGTGTGTGTGTGTGTGTGTGTGTGTGTTTGAATGGGTGTATGCCTTTGCATGTCCATGCATGGTGTTCGTGATGTAGGGACAATTCTTAAGGTTTAAGATTCAACTTGTCAGGTCAGTGAGTGACATAACAACAATGTATTTTATCCGTGGCAGCACAAAAAATCACATATCTCCCCATGATCCAGTCATATCTGTGCCAAGGCAAATGTCATACAAATCCCCTTACAATCACCAGGCAGAGCACACAGAAGCTACAGAGGTCAGTTTACATACTTGACTCCCATCCATCCACAACCTTTCAAATCTCCATTGTTTTCACTTGGAAGTGTAATTAAAGTGGTTTATCATTCCCCTGCCTCTTTAAATTCAACCTATACAAATGGAGCAATAACTTGTCCTATCTGTTTGGCATTCAGCTCATTAAACCACCACAGCTTTATCCTACAGTGTACAAGCCATGAAGTCAATCACATTTGAGCTAGCAGGGCTCATTAGAAGCATTGATAAGATCTGGGCTGGGTCAACACATGATCACCTTGTTAACAGAGCGAGATTAGAGGTCTCCTTAATCTTTTACTGCAGTGGGCTAAATCGGGGTCACACAGAGAGTTTCTTGGTAGTCTTAAACAAATCTTCTTTGTAACAAAAGTCTACACCTCACACACATGGTTATGGGCTTAAAGAAAAGAAGACAGCTGTACCATGTCAGATATAGAGTTGAAATGTATTCAATTTTGAGTTTACATCCCAATATTACACTTTATATACATTAGAGAAGACTGAAATATAACAAAACCGCTTGACATAGAAACACCTGATTTTTTGCCGGTTTTTGAAATAATGTTTATTAATTATGAAATTATGAAAAATATTAATAACATTCCACCCATGGGGCCACTAGCTCATTTGACTGCAGGAAAGGGTTAAGCCCTTCTATAGACCCTTATAGAAAAAACCGCATGATTCCAAATGTGGATAATTCACGTTTTGCACATGTGAAATCATGTGAAACCATTTGGTTTTGGAACACTTCACATGTGATGATATTTCACATGGAGTTTAGTATGGATTTTACATGTGATCACATAACCTTTGACATGTGTATTTTTTTTTACATGTGAATATTTTTCACATTAGTTGTTCACATGTATTACATTTAGAGTTCACATGTTAACACCACCGTTTCACATGTGAGGAGAATAACATGTTTTCACCTCACGTGAATTGCAGATTCATATATGGTATTGCAAGTTCACGTGAAAAACAAACGTGGAAATCTAATTTGCAGTTCCACATGTAAGAAACATTCACATGTGAAAATCTAACTCTCACATGTGGAATTGCATTTTCACATGTGAAAGTCATTCACATGTGAAAATCGAATTTGCAGTTGTACATTTTACATGTGAAAAACTTTCAAATGTTGTCTCACAGGTGTCGTTTCATGGTATAACATATTTAAATTTTTCATCCCCATGTTGTCAAATTTATTTCACATGAGATCATGTTTTCACATGTGTAGTTTCATGTTATTACATGTTGCTATTACCTGTTGTCACGTGTTATCATATTAACTTCATATAAGATCACATGAAATTATTGTGCATTTTCCGTAAGGGGAAGCAGAAAGGTTATATACACAGACGTCTAAACATTAATAGGATGATACAAAACTATTGGATTGTGGGAAACACATGGAACACACATGCATAGATTCAGGTGTTGGCTACTGGCGATACGTTGTAGTAAGATACTATCCAGCTGAAGTTGTGATCTATATATCTACATGAGCCAGGAGGAGCCTGGAGTCTCCTTTCCTCTCCCCATGATCCTCTCTCCCTCTCTGGGCTGAGGCAGAGGAGAGGAGAGGAGAAGCACATCACCATTAAATCCCTATCATCTGTCTACTCCCAATGGGCCTGGAAGGGTAGCGACGTGGAGCTCCCGCTAGCCACTCCCCCAGGACGAGATGGGGAGATGGGGTGTGACAGGGCCAGGATAGGGGGAGGATCGTTGGTTCACTGCCCACCATGGGAGAGTTTATGGCTGGGTGTGAGCTGGGATTGAGCTGGGAGGGGATGGGGCTGATTAGCAGCGGAAGAAAGTTGGGTACCTCCCAGGACTGACAGTCCTGACAGGGCTGTATTAATCACACAGGGTGACCCTGGGAGAGACGCAGGGGTTCTTCCAACCAACACTATACGGGACCCCTCCCTCTCCGCTGCTTCTTCCCTCCGCTTCTCGCTCCCCATCCTTATGGGCAGTACAGAGCCATACCTTAATAGGACTGAGTAACTACTCCAACCATCCACCTCAAACCCAGTGTCTTAGGTGAGAAATGGGAACCAGCAACATCAACCCAGCTAGGTGTGACTCACATAGCCCAAGTCATCACACGCTCTAGGGAGGAGGGAGACACGCCATTCCCTGGGTCAATCCTGCCTGTATCCATCACTGACACCTCCCCCCCACCACTACCCACCCACCTACCACCACCAGTATCCATCACTGACACCCTCCCCCCCCCACTACCCACCCACCTACCACCACCAGTATCCATCACTGACACCCTCCCCTCCCACACTACCCACCCACCTACCACCACCAGTATCCATCACTGACACCCTCCCCCCCCCACTACCCACCCACCTACCACCACCAGTATCCATCACTGACACCCTCCCCTCCCACACTACCCACCCACCTACCACCACCAGTATCCATCACTGACACCCTCCCCTCCCCCCCACTACCCACCCACCTACCACCACCAGTATCCATCACTGACACCCTCCCCTCCACCACTACCCACCCACCTACCACCACCAGTATCCATCACTGACACCCTCCCCTCCACCACTACCCACCCACCTACCACCACCAGTATCCGTCACTGACACCCTCCCCCCCCCCACTACCCACCCACCTACCACCACCAGTATCCATCACTGACACCCTCCCCTCCACCACTACCCACCCACCTACCGTCACCAGTATCCATCACTGACACCTTCCCCTCCCCCCCACTACCCACCAACCTACCACAACCAGTATCAATCACCTTCCCCTCCTCCCCCACTACCCACCCACCTACCACCACCAGTATCCATCACCTTCCCTTGCAGGAGAAAATGAGCGGGCCAGGAATAATTCTGCATGTCCAATAGTGTTTTCCTAGTGAAATTTGAAGCACAGAGAAAACTCTCCCCCTACTGTGAATGAAAAAAGATAGGCGGTTGCATTAGATCAGGACAGCTTGCTAATGGCCTTCCCTCAGTCTCTGATTACATCAATCTGAATGTCATTATCCAAGGAGGGCTCATTGTGTCCCGCTGGGGGCAATGACACGGGAAAACAGTGAGCAGGTTACCTCTAGGCTGTTCTCTGCAGTGTGTGTGTGTGTGTGTGTGTGTGTGTGTGTGTGTGTCCCTGTGAATACCTGAGCCGATCTAAAGATATGCAATGTAGTGTCTGCGTGACAAGAGATGGCCTCCATTTCCCCTGTTGCTGCGCTTGCAAGGACAGCCTTGAGACATGCGGTGTCACTGTTCAGGAGCAGGCTTTGTCTGGGAGCCACACACTTTGAAATGTTGAGAAAGACAAAGCAAGTCTGTGAAAGAGGAAGGTTGCGTTAAACGAGCGTCAAACAAGTGATCCCAATGTCATCTCTTTAAATAGTCAGCCAGATGACAAACAGAGACAGTCTTATAAAGATTATGATGATGAGGAGGAGGAGGATGATGAAGAGGAGGATGATGATGATGAGGAGGAGGATGTTGAAGATGAAGATGAGGAGGAGGAGGAGGATGATGATGATGATGATGATAATGATGATGATGCCAGAGACAATTGATTGGTAGTAATGTGGAAGTACTTTATGGGTAAGTCACACCAGCTATGGGACTTTACAGCAGTTTGCTGAGTAAGCACGACAGACTTAATGGAGGTATGAGTAGTATCAGCCTATCAGCATGGCGGTGGATGATTTACAGTTCTCAGTATCATCTCAGCTTACCCCTGACTGGGCCTCTGGAGCCACTCCAAGACCATACATACAGGTGTCTATAACTGCTGGAGAGATCACTAGCAGGACCCCCTCTGTCCCCTCCGTCAACCAGGATTGGAGTCTGCTAGCTGGATGTGAAGGTTGCTGTGTGGCCGCTATGGCATGGTGGTTGTGGATAGGGACCATAGTGTGATTGCCAAGGTGTGGGTTAAGAGACAGGCAGGGCAGGCAGCGCTCAAGGCCAGCTGTGTTATGCGGAATGTGTTGTCCTGCTGCATGGAGAGTTTATCTAGCTGGCTGTCTGCTCTTATCAGGCCCCTGTCCTGAGGGCCCCTCAGCCGGCCCTCTTCTCCTCCACCTCATTATGGAACTCCTTTGTTTCTTGTTTCCGCTGTAGTCTCTGGGAAAATCACAGCTGCCAATGGATCATCTATCTCTGTCTGGAGCCTCACCTTCCCCGTTTCCCCTGTCACTCACCTCGCTCTCGCTCTCTCTCTCTCTCTCTCTCTCTCTCTCTCTCTCTCTCTCTCTCTCTCTCTCTCTCTCTCTCTCTGTCTCTCTCTCTCGTACACTTTCATTCTCTCGCTTTCGTCCTCTCTCTCTCTCGTTCTCTCTCTCTCTCTGGCGCTTTCTTCCCCCTCTCTCACTGTCTCACTCCCTTGCTCTTTCTCTCTTCGCTCTCTCTCTCTCTTCTCACTCTCTCTCTCGCTGTCTTTCTGTCTGTCATCCGTTATTTTATAGACAGGCACATACACACACACACACACACTTTCAAACCCCATTTCTCACACTGGCTAATCTTGGTGATGGAGCAGACAGCGGCCAGCAGTCAGGTCAATCTATCCAGTCCTTTTTTCTTCAGGCCTTCAGTGTCCCGGCCTGTAGCAGGTCTTCAGTGTGACAGGTCCCGGCCTGTAGCAGGCCTTCAGTGTGACAGGTCCCGGCCTGTAGCAGGCCTTCAGTGTGACAGGTCCCGGCCTGTAGCAGGCCTTCAGTGTGACAGGTCCCGGCCTGTAGCAGGCCTTCAGTGTGACAGGTCCCGGCCTGTAGCAGGCCTTCAGTGTGACAGGTCCCGGCCTGTAGCAGGCCTTCAGTGTGACAGGTCCCGGCCTGTAGCAGGCCTTCAGTGTGACAGGTCCCGGCCTGTAGCAGGCCTTCAGTGTGACAGGTCCCGGCCTGTAGCAGGCCTTCAGTTTGACAGGTCCCGGCCTGTAGCAGGCCTTCAGTGTGACAGGTCCCGGCCTGTAGCAGGCCTTCAGTGTGACAGGTCCCGGCCTGTAGCAGGCCTTCAGTGTGACAGGTCCCGGCCTGTAGCAGGCCTTCAGTGTGACAGGTCCCGGCCTGTAGCAGGCCTTCAGTGTGACAGGTCCCGGCCTGTAGCAGAGCAGAGCAGGACAGATTGATGGAGCGCTGTAAGGCTCTTCATGTGTGTTGCATTTCTCTCCTCTCCATGGCCAAGACAGTCTGTCACAATCTCAATGTATCAAATGGCTGAAGGAGCATCTGCTCGCTGACATCTGTGTGGCGGACATGTTGTGTTCTCATAAAAACAGATTGTGACTTTAGTAACATTCGACGAAACCGTATAGAAGTAACAAGCTATTGCTGAATGCTGAGCAGACGTTTTACCTTGATATTACATTAGAGATACTGAAAAGCTGCATTTCAGGGCAGAAGTGGATGGGGGAAAATCTTGGAAACTCAGTGATTTGCATCAGGGGGAAGTGGAAGGAAAGAAACCAAGCATTTCTGTATTGATTTGAGGCAAACATTTTTCACTGGTGGAGGAGAAAGAAACAAAGAACGTGTCTCTAGATTCAAATGTTGGTATTTAAGAGTAAAAAGGTTGCTGTTGACAGGCTCTTAAGGAAATTGATTATTATTACTCTGGCTTGTATGAAGCGCTTGTCGCCCAAAGCACACAAGACATATCGGCGTAAATAAATTGCCCTTTTAAAAGCCAATCTCTCCAGATAAAACACAGTTTGTTTGAAAGACCCGTCTCTCTTTCCTCAGGGAACAACGTTTATATGAGATGATTTTGTTTATACAGAGAAAGGAGACGTTATTTGTTCTTGACTGTTCTACTTCATACCTTTTTCTCTCTCTGAATATTCTTATCATAGAACTTAATCTCTGCCTGAATTTGGACTCCTAGAACTATTTATTTTGGTTGATACTCTTTTCTCCCAGGTTTTATTGGACTCTGAAGATAAAATGCTGGTACAACGTGTCAAGCGGTTACAGCTGATTTAGCACACTGGCTGACTACAGGCCATGGAAGGTTACCCTGGCGGAACATTTTCTCACTACTGGCACCTGCAGGTCATAAGGCGGCACTGCACGTGTGGAGCGGCCACTAGCGGCACTCTACAGAGAGAGAAAGGGAAGAGAGAGGAGACAGACACACACTCTGCCTCCGTCTCTCTTTCTACCTCTCTCTCTCCCTCTGTATCTCTCTCTAACTCTCTCTACCTCTCTCTGTATCTCTATCTGTATCTATCTCTCTCTCTCTCTCTCGCTCTCTCTCTCTCTCTGTAGCTCTCTCTCTGTATCTCTCTCTCTCTCTCTCTCTCTCTCTCTCTCTGTAGCTCTCTCTCTGTATCTCTCTCTCTCTCTCTCTCTCTCTATCTCTCTCTCTCTCTCTCTCTCGCTCTCTCTCTCTCTCTCTCTCTCTGCCAATGTGTCTCAAGGTCACCCCCTCACAGTGCTGTATGTGTAAATCAGTCTTAGCAGGCACTTCATCAGGATTTGTGTATATTCCATCCACTAAACATGTCAGTCCTAATGGCGAGGGCTGCCCTCATTGGTGAATCTGAGGTGTGTGTTTGTGTGCCTGATGTTCACTTTGTTTGTAGTTCATTTATGTGTTGTGGTTGTAAGTGTCTGAGCGATGCAGAAAGGAGGGAGAGAGAGAATGGAAATGGAGATAGAGAGAGAACGCACACACACACACACACACACACACGCATAAATCATTTATTCCATTGGCACAGTGCAATAACTCAAATGAAGTGTCCAGATCACTTCAGACTGAGTGACAGGGGTATGATCTGACTAAACATTTACGTGCCATAGTACCAATGTAACTGCAGATTTATAAACATTCAATCATGTCCATTTCTCCTCAAGGACAAACATCAAGTTATTTGAGGGAATTTTTGCCGATGTCATTGACTATCACATATGAATATATATTTTCCTAATGGGATTTCAAGACAAGGGAAGAATAACTGCAGATGAGGTAGACTGTTTAGAGTGAGTACAGCATGGAATGCAGCGTGTAGAACCGAGCTTAAATGTGCACAAAAACACCCAGAAACCCACCTTCAGGTGCTGAAGGAACTTGTATCCTCCAGAGATCCTCCAGAGCTCCCCACATCCCTGTGTCATCTCCCCTCCACCTCCTACCCTCCGCCCGGGGATAACACAGCCCTAAACACCCAAACTTTCACGTAGAGTCTCCAAGAGCCCCAAACAGGAAGGGGATGCTGGAAGCTGTTTGGTGGAGGGCCAGACTGCCAGCAGTCCCCCTGCATTGTGAGGCTGAGGACAAAACACTGCAGGGTGGGTGACGTCTGCACCAGCCCCGGGTCTGGCTGCCACTTTCTCTCTCACTCAGTCAGACACTGAATGTCCAGAAGGGCAGATCTTCCCAGGGGTCACCAGAGTTGGGTCCCAAATGGCACTCTATTCCCTATGCAGGTCCCTGAGTCCCTATGGACCCTGGTCAAAAGTAGTGCACTACATAGGGAAAAGGGTGTCATTTGGCACTCAGTCCAGGATAGAACAGGATCCTGTTGGAGAAGGTTGGGTCTCTACGGAGCACAGCGGTGCATCTGGCCTAGATTCCTACCAGCCTGTCTAGCAGGAATTAATAGGATTCAACATGGGATATTGTTGATCAATGGCCAGCCAGTCACACTGCGTAGGCCTATTGTCTACCCACAATAACCTTTTCAGACTCAGGCAAGTGTTACGAGAGGCTTGAGAAAGGCGAGACACCCTGCGAAATAGAAGTTAACAGAAATTAGATCTAGAGTGAGAGAACGCAGGAATGTTCTTGTTGGTGTTTCATGGTATTTTTTATGAACCGACAACTGAGGTCCTGACAGTAAAAAATGCCCCCAGCAACACTTAAAGTTCACGGCTGGACTTTCTGTATTTGTGTGTTTTTCCTTTGAAAGTTGTTGAGAATTCCTCTAGGGGAGAGGTGATTGTTCCTGCTACAGTCGTCAACAGATGCCAGAGGTGGGTGGTGGTGGGAGGCGTCACAGTGTGGTGCTATAGGGATTGGAGTGATGCATCGCCGTAGGGTTCTATAGTCACAAGACTAGGCCTGAGTTGCAGCCCCTCTCCACACTCTAATCTCCTCTTGCTGGCCCCCTGTAGAGCTGAGTGGGAGTCCTGGCCTCAGCTCATTCTGAAGATCTCAAGATGGGAAAGGAATGGAGAGATGAAGGGATGGAGGTGAGGGTTTAGTTCTGGGAATCAATCACTTTGTTGGGAGATGTTCTACCATAATGCACATGCTTCCTACTTCTTCTAACACCACAACCACTATGGTTTACATCAAATGTAGCTATTAGGGTTTTATCGTTTTTCGGTGTATAGTGTGAAGTCCTGACCTTGTTTTCCCTAAGCTCCTTTATTGAGTTATTCGTCCCAAATGGCACCCTTATCCCTTTATATTGCACTACTATTCCCTATATATAGTGCACTAAATAGGGAATAGGGTGCCATTTGGGATTCTGGGCTACTGTGGTGATGCTGGGTAGGGACACGGCACGCTGGCCCACGTCTCTGACATCCACTCCATCTGCGTCACCTAGTGAAACATCGGTGTTCTCTCTCCACGTTGGCGACATCAGCATTTCTGGGGCAGGAGAGCCTCGCTTCAGCACATTTCCTCTGGCTGCGGCCGTCGGGCATGCTGGGACAGGTACAGAGGCTCGGTGGAGGACTGATCGGAGTTGGCATATATTGTGTTCTTGGAAAGATGAGAGATACATACTGAAATGACCCCTGTGCATACAGAAGGAGACCTCAAAATGTGTCCCCATCGCATCTGATGAGCATCAGGGACCACTCTGGTAGATCTGAAGTGAAGGAGGCGAGGCGAGGCAGGAGAGGTGAGGCGAGGGGTGTGGGAAGAATGAGAGACAGAGATAGAGAGAGACACACAGAGAGACACAGACACACAGAGAGACACACAGACACACAGGGAGACACACAAAGAGACACAGGGAGACACACAGAGAGACACACAGACACACAGGGGGACACAGAGAGAGACACAGGGAGACACGCAGAGAGACACACAGAGAGAGACACAGAGAGACACACAGGGAGACACAGAGAGAGAGACACACAGAGAGAGAGACGGAGAGACACACAGGGAGACACACAAAGAGACACACAGAGAGACACACAGAGAGACACACAGGGAGACACAGAGAGAGGCACACAGAGAGAGACACAGAGAGACAAAGAGAGAGACACAGAGAGAGACACAGAGAGAGACACAGAGAGACACACAGAGAGACACACAGAGAGACACACAGAGAGACACACAGAGAGACACACAGAGAGACACAGAGAGAGACACCGAGAGAGACACAGAGAGAGACACAGAGAGAGACACAGAGAGAGAAAGACAGAGAGACAAAGAGAGAGACACAGAGAGAGACACAGAAAGACACAGAGAGAGACACAGAGAGAGACACAGAGAGAGACACAGAGAGAGGTGGGAGAAAGGTTTGTTGAGGACAACCTTGAAAGTGACCTGTTAGCTTTCTCACTCTGCAGATCCAGTGCTGCAGCCAGCAGAGACAGTGTTATTCAGGCTCGAGGTAGTAGACCTATCTGCTAGACTGAGGTTAATGTGGTCAAGCAAGTACAAATGTACCAAGTGGTTGTAGAAGCATAAAGCAACACATTATCTAACGTGTTGTTTATTATGTTAATTGTCTAATGTGCCGACTTACTACTATTAGGATTTCAGATTTGTAATTAGTAAAGTGAGATAAACCAACGCTTGTAGCGCCCTGTTTATTCTTAGCATATAGCGACTCAAAATAGCGTGTTGTCCATTGCACTACAAGGCGAAATTCAGCCTTACACAGAGCAGTGAAGGGTGTTGGATGTCAAAGCAGAACATGTAATGTTACAGTATGTCTACAAAACCAGCCACAGCCCCTTCCTTTCTCTCCTCTCTCTCTCTCTCTCTCTCCTCTCTCTCTCTCTCTCTTCTCTCTCTCTCTCTCTCTCTCTCTCTCTCTCTCTCTCTCTCTCTCTCTCTCCTCTCTCTCCTCTATCTCTCTCCCCCCTCTCATCTCTCCTCAGACTTCTCTCCCTCCTTCTCCCCCATTTCTTCCCCCCTTTCATTTCTCTCCTCTCCCTCCCTCTCCCCCATAGCTTCCTCCATCTACCCCCTCCTCTCCCTCTTTCTCTCTCCTGTGGGCCAAGGACATTTACAGAACATCTCCCAGATAAATCACCATTTATCCTGCTGCTCTGACCTGCTCTCCTCTCCTCTCCTCTCTCTCTCTTCTCTTCTCTCTCTTCCTCTTCTCTTCTCTTCTCTCTCTTTCTCTTCTCTTCTCTTACTCTTCTCTCTCTCTTCTC
>NW_028166206.1:7500-35120 GCF_964263955.1 Coregonus lavaretus | reverse complement strand
CTGTAGAGTGTTAGAGAGAGTGGAGAGCGTGGTAGACCTGCTAGACTGTAATCTGTAGAGTGTTAGAGAGAGTGGAGAGCGTGGTAGACCTGCTAGACTGTAATCTGTAGAGTGTTAGAGAGAGTGGAGAGCGTGGTAGACCTGCTAGACTGTAATCTGTAGAGTGTTAGAGAGAGTGGAGAGCGTGGTAGACCTGCTAGACTGTAATCTGTAGAGTGTTAGAGAGAGTGGAGAGCGTGGTAGACCTGCTAGACTGTAATCTGTAGAGTGTTAGAGAGAGTGGAGAGCGTGGTAGACCTGCTAGACTGTAATCTGTAGAGTGTTAGAGAGAGTGGAGAGCGTGGTAGACCTGCTAGACTGTAATCTGTAGAGTGTTAGAGAGAGTGGAGAGCGTGGTAGACCTGCTAGACTGTAATCTGTAGAGTGTTAGAGAGAGTGGAGAGCGTGGTAGACCTGCTAGACTGTAATCTGTAGAGTGTTAGAGAGAGTGGAGAGCGTGGTAGACCTGCTAGACTGTAATCTGTAGAGTGTTAGAGAGAGTGGAGAGCGTGGTAGACCTGCTAGACTGTAATCTGTAGAGTGTTAGAGAGAGTGGAGAGCGTGGTAGACCTGCTAGACTGTAATCTGTAGAGTGTTAGAGAGAGTGGAGAGCGTGGTAGACCTGCTAGACTGTAATCTGTAGAGTGTTAGAGAGAGTGGAGAGCGTGGTAGACCTGCTAGACTGTAATCTGTAGAGTGTTAGAGAGAGTGGAGAGCGTGGTAGACCTGCTAGACTGTAATCTGTAGAGTGTTAGAGAGAGTGGAGAGCGTGGTAGACCTGCTAGACTGTAATCTGTAGAGTGTTAGAGAGAGTGGAGAGCGTGGTAGACCTGCTAGACTGTAATCTGTAGAGTGTTAGAGAGAGTGGAGAGCGTGGTAGACCTGCTAGACTGTAATCTGTAGAGTGTTAGAGAGAGTGGAGAGCGTGGTAGACCTGCTAGACTGTAATCTGTAGAGTGTTAGAGAGAGTGGAGAGCGTGGTAGACCTGCTAGACTGTAATCTGTAGAGTGTTAGAGAGAGTGGAGAGCGTGGTAGACCTGCTAGACTGTAATCTGTAGAGTGTTAGAGAGAGTGGAGAGCGTGGTAGACCTGCTAGACTGTAATCTGTAGAGTGTTAGAGAGAGTGGAGAGCGTGGTAGACCTGCTAGACGTAATCTGTAGAGTGTTAGAGAGAGTGGAGAGCGTGGTAGACCTGCTAGACTGTAATCTGTAGAGTGTTAGAGAGAGTGGAGAGCGTGGTAGACCTGCTAGACTGTAATCTGTAGAGTGTTAGAGAGAGTGGAGAGCGTGGTAGACCTGCTAGACTGTAATCTGTAGAGTGTTAGAGAGAGTGGAGAGCGTGGTAGACCTGCTAGACTGTAATCTGTAGAGTGTTAGAGAGAGTGGAGAGCGTGGTAGACCTGCTAGACTGTAATCTGTAGAGTGTTAGAGAGAGTGGAGAGCGTGGTAGACCTGCTAGACTGTAATCTGTAGAGTGTTAGAGAGAGTGGAGAGCGTGGTAGACCTGCTAGACTGTAATCTGTAGAGTGTTAGAGAGAGTGGAGAGCGTGGTAGACCTGCTAGACTGTAATCTGTAGAGTGTTAGAGAGAGTGGAGAGCGTGGTAGACCTGCTAGACTGTAATCTGTAGAGTGTTAGAGAGAGTGGAGAGCGTGGTAGACCTGCTAGACTGTAATCTGTAGAGCGTTAGAGAGAGTGGAGAGCGTGGTAGACCTGCTAGACTGTAATCTGTAGAGTGTTAGAGAGAGTGGAGAGCGTGGTAGACCTGCTAGACTGTAATCTGTAGAGTGTTAGAGAGAGTGGAGAGCGTGGTAGACCTGCTAGACTGTAATCTGTAGAGTGTTAGAGAGAGTGGAGAGCGTGGTAGACCTGCTAGACTGTAATCTGTAGAGTGTTAGAGAGAGTGGAGAGCGTGGTAGACCTGCTAGACTGTAATCTGTAGAGTGTTAGAGAGAGTGGAGAGCGTGGTAGACCTGCTATACTGTAATCTGTAGAGCGTTAGAGAGAGTGGAGAGCGTGGTAGACCTGCTAGACTGTAATCTGTAGAGAGTGGAGAGCGTGGTAGACCTGCTAGACTGTAATCTGTAGAGTGTTAGAGAGAGTGGAGAGCGTGGTAGACCTGCTAGACTGTAATCTGTAGAGCGTTAGAGAGAGTGGAGAGCGTGGTAGACCTGCTAGACTGTAATCTGTAGAGTGTTAGAGAGAGTGGAGAGCGTGGTAGACCTGCTAGACTGTAATCTGTAGAGTGTTAGAGAGAGTGGAGAGCGTGGTAGACCTGCTAGACTGTAATCTGTAGAGTGTTAGAGAGAGTGGAGAGCGTGGTAGACCTGCTAGACTGTAATCTGTAGAGTGTTAGAGAGAGTGGAGAGCGTGGTAGACCTGCTAGACTGTAATCTGTAGAGTGTTAGAGAGAGTGGAGAGCGTGGTAGACCTGCTAGACTGTAATCTGTAGAGTGTTAGAGAGAGTGGAGAGCGTGGTAGACCTGCTAGACTGTAATCTGTAGAGTGTTAGAGAGAGTGGAGAGCGTGGTAGACCTGCTAGACTGTAATCTGTAGAGTGTTAGAGAGAGTGGAGAGCATGGTAGACCTGCTAGACTGTAATCTGTAGAGTGTTAGAGAGAGTGGAGAGCGTGGTAGACCTGCTAGACTGTAATCTGTAGAGTGTTAGAGAGAGTGGAGAGCGTGGTAGACCTATTAGACTGTAATCTGTAGAGTGTTAGAGAGAGTGGAGAGCGTGGTAGACCTGCTAGACTGTAATCTGTAGAGTGTTAGAGAGAGTGGAGAGCGTGGTAGACCTGCTAGACTGTAATCTGTAGAGTGTTAGAGAGAGTGGAGAGCGTGGTAGACCTGCTAGACTGTAATCTGTAGAGAGTGGAGAGCGTGGTAGACCTGCTAGACTGTAATCTATAGAGTGTTAGAGAGAGTGGAGAGCCGGAGCGTGTATACACACATACATATACATATCCTTTTAAAAAATACATTTCCCTTTATTACTTTCCAACCCCAACACCCCTTCCCTAATTGGAGTAAACTAGTGAACAACAACGCTTAGGCCTCTACTTCCAGCTTATACATACTATATACATTTTATAGACACAGTCAATTTTACAATAATTATATTCTGTTTGTTTTTACTCCTGAACTTCCTCTACCCTCAACCTCTCCGATTATTTTCATGATGTCCATCCGGTTTGTTTCTATATGCCATATCTTTCTAACTGTGCTCTTTCACAAAAGCTCTCAACCTATAACCTATATACTTATTATGGACACAGTATGCTTACTTTATTAGTTATCTTGTTATTAGTTGTTGTTAGTTGTTATTAGTCCCATCCTTCAACTCCATTCAATACCACCCATATATCTCTTAACACCATCCATATAGGATTTATATTTGCCATATAGTTTTCAACTGTACTGTGATGTTTCACAAAAGTTCTGAACCCTTCTACTCTCATTGTTTCTACAGATTGTAAATTGAAAATAAATGTTTTTGCTAAAATTATTATTATATTATTGATCGATTGACTATGACTTTTCAGATCACCCAGTAATGCTATCTGCAAGGTTAGCTCCAGGTAAATATTGCAATCCTTTAGCCATTCCTGGACCTGTGTCCAAAAACAAGCTACAAATAGACAGAACCAAAACAAATTATCTAATGATTCTGTCTCTTCGCAGCAAAATCTGCAGAGCTGGGAAGATTGTACCCCCCCATATAAATTACGTTCTATTGGTAGCAAGAATTTTGTATAATAATTTTCATTAAAAAATTATAAGTTTTGAATTAGGCGTCGTTTTGCGTATCAGTTCATAAACACTACGCCATGGGATCAGAACGTCAAAAATCTCTTTTCAACTATTATGCAATCTATATGGGACGGGATGTCAATTCTTTGGTCCTTAATTGAAACTGGTATACTTTTTTAGTTATCACAATTTTCTTTAACCAATTATGTTCTTTAATGCAAGGCCGACAGACAAGTTCCTTACTTTTCCCGCCTTCCACTTTCCTCTTCCATTTTTGCGGTAATGCTGCAATTATTTGTTTGTAATGTTGGGTAGAGCAGACATTTCCATATGTTTTTGTTAGCTGCATGTGCGTCACAACTCCACCAGTCCTACCTATGATATAATTTATGAAGATTGTACTTTTTTATTTTTATTTTTTTAAAGCATGTTTTTTTTAGCAATTAGTATATTTGAGTTTAACCACAACATTTGTTGCATTATTTGTTCTGTTGTTTCTGGAGGATTAAATTGAAATTGGCAACCAACTTTCTATGGCTTGTTTTAGAAATAGTGATATTTGGGAGATGATTTCCTTTTCAAATAACTGAAAGTGAGAGGTTGTAATCTGAATAACGGGAAAAAGGCCATTCTTGAACATGGGGTGAGACAATCTTACTAATTTGCTACAGAACCAGTTTGGATTTAAGTACAACTTGTGTATGACTGAAGCTTTTAGTGATAGGTCTAATGCTTTAATATTTAATCATTTCTGTCCTCCGAATTCATATTAATTATATAAATAGGCTCGTTTAATTTTGTCTGGCTTGCCGTTCCAATTCAAATTGAATATTTTATTCTCATATAATTTAAAAAACTGTTTGCCAGGCAAGACCATAAGCAAAAAGGTAAACTGAGTTAATCAGGGTGATTTTTTTCCACAAATAGACAGGTATTTTTACCTTTCCTTGGTAGCAAGATCTTATCTATTCTGTGGAGTGTTAGTGGAGAGCGTGGTAGATCTGCTAGACTGTAATCTATGTTTACCAGTGCAGCTTTCTGTGTCAGGGAGCAAATAAATATGCCAAACAGCAGCAGATTCACCAAATCCCTCAGGTGTCCACCCTCATTTATCTGGGTTGGCCAGGGCTTCCAGCTGCCACAACGCAGGTGGCATAGTTTGGTTTGGCTTGGGGAAACTGAGAGGGGGAGAGGGGGGCAGGGAGGTTGAGGGGTAAGGAGGGAGGTTTGGAGAGGATAGGGTGATAGTAGGGGGGAGAGGGGGGCAGGGAGGTTGAGGGATAAGGAGGGGCTTGGAGAGGATAGGGGGATAGTAGGGGAAGGCAGGGGGGAGAGAGATGAGTTCCACTTCCTCCACACATGTATCTAGCTCAGTGGGGCTACTTCTTCAAACGACTCCTTCTAAAGATAGCCTCCTTCAAAATGAAAAGCCCTCTCTCTCTCCTTTCTACTTTCTTGCCCAAATTCAATTTATAGATTTATAGAACAACTGGGGAACTAGAAGTGTCCGCTTATGTCTGATCTACAGGTGATAAATGATTATTATTGTAGATGTTACTGTGTTGATCTACAGGTGATAAATTATTAATATTGTAGACGTTACTGTGTTGATGTACAAGTGATAAATTATTAATATTGTAGACGTTACTGTGTTGATGTACAAGTGATAAATGATTATTATTGTAGATGTCACTGTGTTGATCTACAGGTGATAAATGATTATTATTGTAGATGTTACTGTGTTGATCTACAGGTGATAAATTATTAATATTGTAGATGTTACTTTGTTGATCTACAGGTGATAAATGACTATTATTGTAGATCAGTGGAGGCTCCTCAGAGGAGGAAGGGGAGGACCATCCTCCTCAGTGAATTTCATAAAAATAAAAATGGTAAAACATTATAAAAGTTATCCTTTTTAGATAAAACTATACAAAATATGGTCACGTCACCAAATAATTGATTAAACACACTGTTTTGCAATGAATGTCTACAGTAGCCTCAACAGCACTCTGTAGGGTAGCACCGTGGTGTAGCCGGAGGACAGCTAGCTTCTGTCCTCATCTTTGTACATTGATTCAATACAAAACATAGGAGGCTCATGGGTCTCACCCCCTTCCATAGACTTACACAGTAATTTTGACAACTTCCGGAAGACGTCCTCCAACCTATCAGAGCTCTTGCAGCATGAACTGACATGTTGTCCACCCAATCAAAGGATCAGAGAATGAATCTGGTACTGAAAGCATAAGCTATAGCTAGCTAGCACTGCAGTGAGTAGAATGTGGTGAGTAGTTGACTCAAAGAGAGAGAAAGACAAATTAATTTCTTCAAAAATGAAGGAGAAGCGAGAGAGAGAGACAGAGAGAGAGAGAGAGAGAGAGAGAGAGAGAAAGATTTCATTAAAAAAATTAACTTTCGTTTTACTTACTTAGCTAGCAAATGCAGCTGCCTAGTTTAGTTACTCAAACAGAGGGATGCTATGTTATCTAGCTGGCTATGACTATCCAACACAGCACTGGAACTCTTCCAAGTCAAGGTAAGCTTTTGGTTTTATTAATTTATTGCCACCGGTGCCCGCCGGTCTAACTGCTTACTGACTGTGGAATGTTGTCCCACCTCTTTTCAATGGCTGTGCGAAGTTGCTGGATATTGGCGTGAACGCCGAACTGCAGTCAAGTCAAGACCCTGGTGAGGACAACGAGCACGCAGATGAGCTTCCTTGAGACAGTTTCTGACAGTTTGTGCAGATATTTTTCAGTTGTGCAAACCCACAGTTTCATCAGCTGCCCGGGTGGCTGGTCTAAGACGATCCCGCAGGTGAAGAAGCCGGATGTGGAGGTCCTGGGCTGGCGTGGTTACACGTGGTCTGCGGTTGTGAGGCCAGTTGGATGTACTGCCAAATTCTCTAAAACGACGTTGAAGGTGGCTTATGGTAGAGAAATGAACATACTTCTTGCAGTTAGTATGGCAACTGCACACTCCCACACATCTGTGGCATTGTGTTCTGTGACAAAACTGCACATTTTAAAGTGGCATTTTATTGTCCCCAGCACAAGGTGTACCTGTGTAATGATCGTGCTGTTTAATCCACTTCTTAATATGCCACACCTGTCAGGTTGATGGAGTATCTTGGCAAAGGAGAAATGCTCTCTTGATGTAATCAAATTTGTGCACAATATTTTAGAGAAATACGTTTTTTGTGCGTATGGAAACGCTTGGCATTGCGCATGGTGATCTTGGGCTTGTGTGCACTGCTCAGCCATGGAAACCCATTTCATGAAGCTCCCGACGAACAGTTATTGTGCTAATATTGCTTCCAGTGGCAGTTTGGAACTCGGTAGTGAGTGTTGCAACCGAGGACAGGTGATTTTTACGCACTACGCGCTTCAGCACTCAGCGGTCCCGTTCTGTGAGCTTGTGTGGCCTACCACTTCGCGGCTGAGCCGTTGTTGCTCCTAGACGTTTCCACTTCACAATAACAGCCCTTACAGTTGACCGGGGGCAGCTCTAGCAGGGCAGAAATTTGACGAACTGACATGTTGGAAAAGTGGCATCCTATGACGGTGCAACTTTGAAAGTCACTGAGCTCTTCAGTAAGGCCATTCTACTGCCAATATTTGTCTATGGAGATTGCATGGCTGTGTGCTCGATTTTATACACCTGTCAGCAACGTGTGTGGCTGAAATAGCAGGATCCACTCATTTGAAGGGGTGTCCAATTCCAGCAGTATACATATTGTATGTTGTTGTATTGTTGGATATTTTCTTTTGTCTTTTTCTTTGTTGGACGACTTCCTGTATGTTAATTTAATGTGCAGGAGTGACAAATTGCCAATTGTAAGATTGAGGCAATTCATGTTACGTTGTGTTACATTACATTATGTTATCTTATGTTACGTTATGCAATGTTTTGAATAAAGAAAAGTGAGCCAAATACTAAACTTTTGACTACTTTATTGATGAGAATAAATAATAATTTTGACCCCTACATTTTTTAGAAAAAAAGTAATACTTGTTAAAAAAAATATATATATATATTTCTCTGAGCAATTATATTAGTATTAAACAATATAATTTCCAATTTTGGGGGGGAACATTCAATATATCTCAGTATTTCAATAATTATTATTGTACACAGGCGCTTTTGCTCATCTTTATCAAGGGTGTCAATAATTTTGGACCCCACTGCATATATAGGGAATAGGGTATTATTTGCAACACACCCTGTCTTGGTGTGATGATGGTATCGTGTTGCACCCTAGCCAGGCTATTCCATCATGTACTCCTTCTAAGATTAGCACCAGTGGCCCCCAAGATATCTTGGCACGCAGACCTTCTGGCACCCACCAGTGACGGAAATGATTACATGGCGTATCCTTATCCTCTCACCCCCATACACCTCATGCTCAAAGACATGAACAAATACTGTATGAAACACGTTATATCAGCTATACTGTGGTGATTAAACATCATTAAGTACTGCTATAATGTGATGATTACACCTCATTAAAGATACTGCAATACCGAGGTGATTACACCTGATTAAATGTACTGCAATACTGTGGTGATTACACCTCATTAAAGGTACTGCAATACCATGGTGATTACACCTCATTAAAGGTACTGCAATACCGTGGTGATTACACCTCATTAAATGTACTGCTATACCGTGGTGATTACACCTCATTAAAAGTACTGCTATACCATGGTGATTACACCTCATTAAAGGTACTGCAATACCGTGGTGATTACACCTCATTAAAGGTACTGCAATACCGTGGTGATTACACCTCATTAAAGGTACTGCAATACCGTGGTGATTACACCTCATTAAAGGTACTGCAGTACCGTGGTGATTACACCTCATTAAAGGTACTGCAATACCGTGGTGATTACACCTAACTCATTAACCCAGATTCAGCACACTAACTCATTAACCCAGACTCAGCAGAGTAACTCATTAACCCAGACTCAGCAGACTAACTCATTAACCCAGACTCAGCAGACTAACTCATTAACCCAGACTCAGCAGACTAACTCATTAACCCAGACTCAGCAGACTAACTCATTAACCCAGACTCAGCAGACTAACTCATTAACCCAGACTCAGCAGACTAACTCATTATCCCAGACTCAGCAGACTAACTCATTATCCCAGACTCAGCAGACTAACTCATTAACCCAGACTCAGCAGACTAACTCATTAACCCAGACTCAGCAGACTAACTCAATAACCCAGACTCAGCAGACTAACTCATTAACCCAGACTCAGCAGACTAACTCATTAACCCAGACTCAGCAGACTAACTCATTAACCCAGACTCAGCAGACTAACTCATTAACCCAGACTCAGCAGACTAACTCATTAACCCAGACTCAGCAGACTAACTCATTAACCCAGACTCAGCAGACTAACTCATTAACCCAGACTCAGCAGACTAACTCATTAACCCAGACTCAGCAGACTAACTCATTAACCCAGACTCAGCAGACTAACTCATTAACCCAGACTCAGCAGACTAACTCATTAACCCAGACTCAGCAGACTAACTCATTAACCCAGACTCAGCAGACTAACTCATTAACCCAGACTCAGCAGACTAACTCATTAACCCAGACTCAGCAGACTAACTCATTAACCCAGACTCAGCAGACTAACTCATTAACCCAGACTCAGCAGACTAACTCATTAACCCAGACTCAGCAGACTAACTCATTAACCCAGACTCAGCAGACTAACTCATTAACCCAGACTCAGCAGACTAACTCATTAACCCAGACTCAGCAGACTAACTCATTAACCCAGATTCAGCACACTAACTCATTAACCCGGACTCAGCAGAGTAACTCATTAACCCAGACTCAGCAGACTAACTCATTAACCCAGACTCAGCAGACTAACTCATTAACCCAGACTCAGCAGACTAACTCATTAACCCAGACTCAGCAGACTAACTCGTGACTCATTAGTGTTAACACAAAGCAGTGTGGCTGCTCCTTGTCCAATACAGGACTTTGAGACAGGGCTGACAGATTCCCCCTCCAGCTCCACTCACACACACACACGTGCACGAAAAACACATGCAAACGCACACGCAAACGCACGCACACACACACACGCAAACGTACACACACACACACTCACACACCCCCCCCCCTCCTCCTCAGCTCCTCTCTTACCCCTCCTCCTCAGCTCCTCTCTCACCCCTCCTCCTCAGCTCCTCTCTTACCCCTCCTCCTCAGCTCCTCTCTTACCCCTCCTCCTCAGCTCCTCTCTCACCCCTCCTCCTCAGCTCCTCTCTTACCCCTCCTCCTCAGCTCTTCTCTTACCCCTCCTCCTCAGCTCCTCTCTCACCCCTCCTCCTCAGCTCCTCTCTTACCCCTCCTCCTCAGCTCCTCTCTCACCCCTCCTCCTCAGCTCCTCTCTTACCCCTCCTCCTCAGCTCCTCTCTTACCCCTCCTCCTCAGCTCCTCTCTTACCCCTCCTCCTCAGCTCCTCTCTTACCCCTCCTCCTCAGCTCCTCTCTCACCCCTCCTCCTCAGCTCCTCTCTTACCCCTCCTCCTCAGCTCCTCTCTTACCCCTCCTCCTCAGCTCCTCTCTTACCCCTCCTCCTCAGCTCCTCTCTCACCACTCCTCCTCAGCTCCTCTCTTACCCCTCCTCCTCAGCTCCTCTCTTACCCCTCCTCCTCAGCTCCTCTCTTACCCCTCCTCCTCAGCTCCTCTCTTACCCCTCCTCCTCAGCTCCTCTCTTACCCCTCCTCCTCAGCTCCTCTCTCACCCCTCCTCCTCAGCTCCTCTCTCACCCCTCCTCCTCAGCTCCTCTCTTACCCCTCCTCCTCAGCTCCTCTCTTACCCCTCCTCCTCAGCTCCTCTCTTACCCCTCCTCCTCAGCTCCTCTCTTACCCCTCCTCCTCAGCTCCTCTCTTACCCCTCCTCCTCAGCTCCTCTCTCACCCCTCCTCCTCAGCTCCTCTCTCACCCCTCCTCCTCAGATCCTCTCTTACCCCTCTTCCTCAGCTCCTCTCTTACCCCTCCTCCTCAGCTCCTCTCTCACCCCTCCTCCTCAGCTCCTCTCTCACCCCTCCTCCTCAGCTCCTCTCTTACCCCTCCTCAGCTCCTCTCTTACCCCTCCTCCTCAGCTCCTCTCTTACCCCTCCTCCTCAGCTCCTCTCTTACCCCTCCTCCTCAGCTCCTCTCTTACCCCTCCTCCTCAGCTCCTCTCTTACCCCTCCTCCTCAGCTCCTCTCTTACCCCTCCTCCTCAGCTCCTCTCTTACCCCTCCTCCTCAGCTCCTCTCTTACCCCTCCTCCTCAGCTCCTCTCTTACCCCTCCTCCTCAGCTCCTCTCTTACCCCTCCTCCTCAGCTCCTCTCTTACCCCTCCTCCTCAGCTCCTCTCTTACCCCTCCTCCTCAGCTCCTCTCTTACCCCTCCTCCTCAGCTCCTCTCTTACCCCTCCTCCTCAGCTCCTCTCTTACCCCTCCTCCTCAGCTCCTCTCTTACCCCTCCTCCTCAGCTCCTCTCTCACCCCTCCTCCTCAGCTCCTCTCTTACCCCTCCTCCTCAGCTCCTCTCTCACCCCTCCTCCTCAGCTCCTCTCTTCCCCATCCTCCTACTACAGAGCAGGAAGAGTTCTACTCCCATGTTAGCTATCACAGCCTCTGGGGTAACTTCTAAACTCACATTCATTCATTTGATATTAAACTACTGTCGGAGCAGCTAGTCCTTGGGAAAGGCCTAGAACAAGTATGTGTCTCAATATGGCACCCTTTTCCCTATATAGTACACTACTTTCGACCAGAGCCCTATGACAACCTATTCCCTATATAGTACACTACTTTAGACCAGAGGCCTATGACATCCTATTCCCTATATAGTGCACTACTTTAGACCAGAGCCCTATGACACCCTATTCCCTATATAGTGCACTACTTTAGATCAGGGCCCTATGACACCCTATTCCCTATATAGTACACTACTTTAGACCAGGGCCCTATGACACCCTATTCCCTATATAGTACACTACTTTAGACCAGAGCCCTATGGCACCCTATTCCCTATATAGTGCACTACTTTAGACCAGAGCCCTATGACACCCTATTCCCTATATAGTGCACTACTTTAGACCAGAGCCCTATGACACCCTATTCCCTATATAGTGCACTACTTTAGACCAGAGCCCTATGACACCCTATTCCCTATATAGTGCACTACTTTAGACCAGAGCCCTATGACACCCTATTCCCTATATAGTGCACTACTTTAGACCAGAGCCCTATGACACCCTATTCCCTATATAGTGCACTACTTTAGACCAGAGCCCTATGACACCCTATTCCCTATATAGTGCACTACTTTAGACCAGAGCCCTATGACACCCTATTCCCTATATAGTGCACTACTTTAGACCAGAACCCTATGACACCCTATTCCCTATATAGTGCACTACTTTAGACCAGAGCCCTATGACACCCTATTCCCTATATAGTGCACTACTTTAGACCAGAGCCCTATGACACCCTATTCCCTATATAGTACACTACTTTAGACCAGAGCCCTATGACACCCTATTCCCTATATAGTGCACTACTTTAGATCAGAGCCCTATGGCACCCTATTCCCTATATAGTACACTACTTTAGATCAGAGCCCTATGACACCCTATTCCCTATATAGTACACTACTTTAGACCAGAGCCCTATCGGGAACGAGGCACTAGATAGGGAATAGGGTGCCATTTGGGATGAAGCCGAAGACTTTATCTATGTGAAGATGAAACAGCTTGAGATTTAACTTACATGTGACACAGACAAGAAAATATGTATATTTTTATCCTAATGTCTATGTCTTGTTCGTTCACGTTAAGTTATATCATGTGTGCGCGTGTACGTTTGCGTGTGTGTGCGTTTGCGCGTGTGTGCGTTCGCGTGTGTGTGCGTTTGCGTGTGTGCGTTTGCGCGTGTGTTTTTCTTTGCTCCTAACCACCACAAGTCAATTTAACGTTTGTCAGAATGAGCTTCCTAGCGCTTCCTAAGTCATGACGCTGATAACAAATAAATCATCAAGGGAATATGGCTTGATGTGTATTTCAGTTTAGTTAAATATTTAGAGATTTATAGTTAGTGAGAGTTAGATGAGGACTGCCACAACGATCTTGTTCTCGTTAAGTATTGACCGACAACACAGTTCAGTACAGTTCTTAATAAACGTTGGTGATCAGAGTCAAAGTGATCTAACGTATTTAATCTGAGTTCAGCTGTGTTAAGATATGATCTAAAAAGAGCTCCGAAGTAAAACAGCCAAGAACTGCTATGAGCAATTGTTCATATTAAGAATATATTAATGAATATGGATGATTTAAAATAGTTAGCTGTAAATCGGTGTTTGCAGTAATTTTATTGTAATATCACATTTCCATAAGAATCCTAAAGGGGTTGAATCCAAACAGCTTGTGACAGCCAGGCTCTGGAGTACTGTACATCTACGTACATATCTGAAGCATCTGGGATCAAAGACTCATCATCTATTAAAGAGCTCAAGCAATGTTTGTCTATTACATTTTAATTCAAACAGTAGAGGAAATGAAGGGGTGTCTTTTTTTTTTTCATCTAAAGATTTGTATAATCTTCGTTTGCACGCCTAATAAAATCTCTTTGATTCCTTTTAATCACAACACTCCTCTCACTGACTTTCCTCTTTAAGAGTTTTCACTCATTCAACCTGTCATCTCTCTCTCTCTCTCTCTCTCTCTCTCTCTCTCTCTCTCTCTCTCTCTCTCTCTCTCTCCCTCTCTCTCTCTCTCTCTCTCCTCCGTCTCCTTGTAACCATTTATTTTCTGTTGACATAGCCAGGTGGAGCACAGTGGAGCCCCAGTCTAATTGGTCCAGGTGGACTAAAATACCATCTAATCAACCGACTGTTTCTTCATACCTCTCCGTGTATTCAGGGTCACCTATCGCCGCCAGATCCCTTCACTGTTTCTCAAGGCTTTTCTGTGCTTCTGTGCATTTTTACCACTGATCTACCACATTGAACAATCACCCATTGTAGTTTCTAGACGCTAGGACTTGGGGAGTGAAGCCACTGCACAGTCGTGGTCAAAAGTTTTGAGAATGACACAAGTATTGGTCTTCACAAAGTTCGCTGCTTCAGTGTTATGAGATATTTTGTCAGATGTTACTATGGTATACTGAAGAATAATTACAATCATTCCATAAGTGTCAAAGGCTTTTATTGACAATTACATTAATTTTATGCAAAGAGTCAATATTTGCAGTGTTGACCCTTCTTTTTCAAGACCTCTGCAATCCGCCCTGGCTTGCTGTCAATTAACTTCTGGGCCACATCCTGACTGATGGCAGCCCATTCTTGCATAATCAATGCTTGGAGTTTGTCAGAATCTGTGGGTTTTTGTTTGTCCACCCGCCTCTTGAGGATTGACCACAAGTTCTCAATGGGATTAAGGTCTGGGGAGTTTCCTGGCCATGGACCCAAAATGTCGATGTTTTGTTCCCAGAGCCACTTAGTTATCACTTTTGCCTTATGGCAAGGTGCTCCGTCATGCTGGAAAAGGCATTGTTCGTCACTAAACTGTTCTTGGATGGTCGGGAGAAGTTGCTCTCGGAGGATGTGTTGGTTCCATTCTTTATTCATGGCTGTGTTCTTAGGCAAAATTGTGAACGAGCCCACTCCCTTGGCTGAGAAGCAACCCCACACATGAATGGTCTCAGGATGCTTTACTGTTGGCATGACACAGGACTGATGGTAGCGCTCATCTTGTCTTCTCCGGACAAGGTGTTTTCCGGATGCCCCAAACAATCGGAAAGGGGATTCATCAGAGAAAATGACTTTACCCCAGTCCTCAGCAGTCCAATCCCTGTACCTTTTGCTGAATATCAGTCTGTCCCTGATGTTTTTCCTGGAGAGAGGTGGCTTCCTCACTGCCCTTCTTGACACCAGGCCATCCTCCAAAAGTCTTTACCTCACTGTGCGTGCAGATGCACTCACACCTGCCTGCTGCCATTCCTGAGCAAGCTCTGCACTGGTGGTGCCCCGATTCCGCAGCAGAATCAACTTTAGGAGATGGTCCTGACGCTTGCTGGACTTTCTTGGGTGCCCTGAAGCCTTCTTCACAACAATTTAACCTCTCTCCTTGAAGTTCTTGATGATCCGATAAATAGTTGATTTAGGTGCAATCTTACTAGCAGCAAAATTATTGCCTGTGAAGCCCTTTTTGTGCAAAGCAATGATGACGGCACGTGTTTCCTTGCAGGTAACCATGGTTAACAGAGGAAGAACAATGATTTCAAGCACCACCCTCCTTTTAAAGCTTCCCTTTCTGTTATTCTAACTCAATCAGCATGACAGAGTGATCTCCAGCCTTGTCCTCGTCAACACTCTCACCTGTGTTAACGAGAGAATCACTGACATGATGTCAGCTGGTCCTTTTGTGGCAGGGCTGAAATGCAGTGTAAATGTTTTTTGGGGGATTAAGTTCATTTTCATGGCAAAGAGGGACTTTGCAATTAATTGCAATTCATCTGATCATTCTTCATAACATTCTGGAGTATATGCAAATTGACAATATAAAAACTGAGGCAGCAGACTTTGTAGAAAATTAATATTTGTGTCATTCTCAAAAAAACTTTTGACCACGACTGTACAATGATAGAAGCACAGGCAAAGTCCCCAAATGGCACCCTATTCCCAACATAGTGCACTACTTTTCACCAGTGTCCTATGGGCCATTGTCAGAAATAATGCACTATGTAGGGAATAGGGTGCCATTTGGGACACACACCCACGGTAAAATGCTGCAGCAAATTAGTTATGGAGTCCATGTTAACTTTCACTGCTATGCGGATGACACACAGCTGTACATTTCAATGAAGCATGGTGAAGCCCCAAAATTGCCCTCGCTAGAAGCCTGTGTTTCAGACATAAGGAAGTGGTTGGCTGAAAACTTTTTACTTTTAAACTCGGACAAAACAGAGATGCTTGTTCTAGGTCCCAAGAAACAAAGAGATCTTCTGTTAAATCTGACAATTCATCTCGATGGTTGTAAAGTCGTCTCAAATAAAACTGTGAAGGACCTCGGCGTTACTCTTGACCCTGATCTCTCTTTTGACGAACATATCAAGACTGTTTCAAGGACAGCTTTTTTCCATCTACGTAACATTGCAAAAATCAGAAATTTTCTGTCCAAAAATGATGCAGAAAAATTAATCCATGCATTTGTTACTTCTAGGTTAGACTACTGCAATGCTCTATTTTCCGGCTACCCGGATAAAGCACTAAATAAACTTCAGTTAGTGCTAAATACGGCTGCTAGAATCCTGACTAGAACCAAGAAATTTGATCATATTACTCCAGTGCTAGCTTCCCTACACTGGCTTCCTGTTAAGGCAAGGGCTGATTTCAAGGTTTTACTGTTAACCTATAAAGCGTTACATGGGCTTGCTCCTACCTATCTTTCCGAGTTGGTCCTGCCGTACATACCAATACGTACGCTACGGTCACAAGACGCAGGCCTCCTAATTGTCCCTAGAATTTCTAAGCAAACAGCGGGAGGCAGGGCTTTCTCCTATAGATCTCCATTGTTATGGAACAGTCTGCCTACCCATGTGAGAGACGCAGACTCGGTCTCAACCTTTAAGTCTTTACTGAAGACTTATCTCTTCAGTAGGTCATATGATTGAGTGTAGTCTGGCCCAGGAGTGTGAAGGTGAACGGAAAGGCTCTGGAGCAACGAACAGCCCTTGCTGTCTCTGCCGGGCCGGTTCCCCTCTCCACTGGGGTTCTCTGCCTCTAACCCTGTTGCAGGGGCTGAGTCACTGGCTTGCTGGTGCTCTTTCATGCCGTCCCTGGGAGGGGTGCGTCACTTGAGTGGGTTGAGTTACTGACGTGATCTTCCTGTCTGGGTTGGCGCCCCCCCTTGGTTTGTGCTGTGGTGGAGACCTCTGTGGGCTATACTCGGCCTTGTCTCAGGATTGTAAGTTGGTGGTTGAGGATATCCCTCTAGTGGTGCGGGGGCTGTGCTTTGGCAGAGTGGGTGGGGTTATATCCTTCCTGTTTGGCCCTGTCCGGGGGTTTCTTCGGATGGGGCCACAGTGTCTCCGGACCGCTCCTGTCTCAGCCTCCAGTATTTATGCTGCAGTAGTTTATGTGTCGGGGGGCTGGGGTTAGTTGGTTATACCTGGAGTACTTCTCCTGTCTTATCCAGTGTCCTGTGTGAATTTAAGTATGCTCTCTCTAATTCTCTCGTTCTCTCTTTCTCTCTGAGAACCTGAGCCCTAGGACCATACGTCAGGACTACCGGGCATGATGACACCTTGCTGTCCCCAGTCCGCCTGGCCTTGCTGCTATTCCAGTTTCAACTGTTCTGCCTGCGGTTACGAAACCCCTACCTGTCCCAGACCTGCTGTTTTCAACTCTTAATGATCGGCTATGAAAAGCCAACTGAGAGACCTGAGCCCTAGGACCATACGTCGGGACTACCGGCCGTGGTGACTCCTTGCTGTCCCCAGTCCGCCTGGCCTTGCTGCTATTCCAGTTTCAACTATTCTGCCTGCGGTTATGGAACCCCTACCTGTCCCAGACCTGCTGTTTTCAACTCTTAATGATCGGCTATGAAAAGCCAACTGAGATATATTCCTGATTATTATTTGACCATGCTTGTCACTTATGAACATTTTTGAACATCTTGGCATGGTTCTGTTATAATCTTCACCCGGCACAGCCAGAAGAGGACTGGCCACCCCTCATAGCCTGGTTCCTCTCTAGGTTTCTTCCTAGGTTTTCGCCTTTCTAGGGAGTTTTTCCTAGCCACCGTGCTTCTACACCTGCATTACTAGCTGTTTGGGGTTTTAGGCTGGGTTTCTGTACAGCACTTCGAGATATTAGCTGATGTAAGAAGGGCTATATAAAATAAAATTGATTGATTGATTGATTGGCTAGCGTGGCTAGGCTAAACTGTGGTGGGTTTACCTGGAGCTGGGCTAGCGTGGCTAGGCTAAACTGTGGTGGGTTTACCTGGAGCTGGGCTAGCGTGGCTAGGCTAAACTGTGGTGGGTTTACCTGGAGCTGGGCTAGCGTGGCTAGGTTAAACTGTGGTGGGTTTACCTGGAGCTGGGCTAGCGTGGCTAGGTTAAACTGTGGTGGGTTTACCTGGAGCTGGGCTAGCGTGGCAGGTTAAACTGTGGTGGGTTTACCTGGAGCTGAGCTAGCGTGGCTAGGTTAAACTGTGGTGGGTTTACCCGGAGCTGGGCTAGCGTGGCAGGTTAAACTGTGGTGGGTTTACCTGGAGCTGGGCTAGCGTGGCAGGTTAAACTGTGGTGGGTTTACCTGGAGCTGGGCTAGCGTGGCAGGTTAAACTGTGGTGGGTTTACCTGGAGCTGGGCTAGCGTGGCTAGGTTAAACTGTGGTGGGTTTACCCGGAGCTGGGCTAGCGTGGCTAGGTTAAACTGTGGTGGGTTTACCTGGAGCTGGGCTAGCGTGGCAGGTTAAACTGTGGTGGGTTTACCTGGAGCTGGGCTAGCGTGGCTAGGTTAAACTGTGGTGGGTTTACCTGGAGCTGGACTAGCGTGGCAGGTTAAACTGTGGTGGGTTTACCTGGAGCTGGGCTAGCGTGGCTAGGCTAAACTGTGGTGGGTTTACCTGGAGCTGGGCTAGCGTGGCTAGGCTAAACTGTGGTGGGTTTACCTGGAGCTGGGCTAGCGTGGCAGGTTAAACTGTGGTGGGTTTACCTGGAGCTGGGCTAGCGTGGCAGGTTAAACTGTGGGGGGTTTACCTGGAGCTGAGCTAGCGTGGCTAGGTTAAACTGTGGTGGGTTTACCTGGAGCTGGGCTAGCGTGGCAGGTTAAACTGTGGTGGGTTTACCTGGAGCTGGGCTAGCGTGGCTAGGTTAAACTGTGGTGGGTTTACCTGGAGCTGAGCTAGCGTAGCTAGGTTAAACTGTGGTGGGTTTACCTGGAGCTGGGCTAGCGTGGCAGGTTAAACTGTGGTGGGTTTACCTGGAGATGGGCTAGCGTGGCAGGTTAAACTGTGGTGGGTTTACCTGGAGCTGGGCTAGCGTGGCTAGGTTAAACTGTGGTGGGTTTACCTGGAGCTGAGCTAGCGTAGCTAGGTTAAACTGTGGTGGGTTTACCTGGAGCTGGGCTAGCGTGGCAGGTTAAACTGTGGTGGGTTTACCTGGAGATGGGCTAGCGTGGCAGGTTAAACTGTGGTGGGTTTACCCGGAGCTGGGCTAGCGTGGCAGGTTAAACTGTGGTGGGTTTACCTGGAGCTGGGCTAGCGTGGCAGGTTAAACTGTGGTGGGTTTACCCGGAGCTGGGCTAGCGTGGCAGGTTAAACTGTGGTGGGTTTACCTGGAGCTGGGCTAGCGTGGCTAGGTTAAACTGTGGTGGGTTTACCTGGAGCTGGGCTAGCGTGGCAGGTTAAACTGTGGTGGGTTTACCTGGAGCTGGGCTAGCGTGGCTAGGTTAAACTGTGGTGGGTTTACCTGGAGCTGGACTAGCGTGGCAGGTTAAACTGTGGTGGGTTTACCTGGAGCTGGGCTAGCGTGGCTAGGTTAAACTGTGGTGGGTTTACCTGGAGCTGGGCTAGCGTGGCAGGTTAAACTGTGGTGGGTTTACCTGGAGCTGGGCTAGCGTGGCTAGGTTAAACTGTGGTGGGTTTACCTGGAGCTGGGCTAGCGTGGCAGGTTAAACTGTGGTGGGTTTACCTGGAGCTGGGCTAGCGTGGCAGGTTAAACTGTGGTGGGTTTACCTGGAGCTGGGCTAGCGTGGCAGGTTAAACTGTGGGGGGTTTACCTGGAGCTGGGCTAGCGTGGCAGGTTAAACTGTGGTGGGTTTACCTGGAGCTGGGCTAGCGTGGCTAGGTTAAACTGTGGTGGGTTTACCTGGAGCTGGGCTAGCGTGGCTAGGTTAAACTGTGGTGGGTTTACCTGGAGCTGGGCTAGCGTGGCAGGTTAAACTGTGGTGGGTTTACCTGGAGCTGGCTAGCGTGGCTAGGTTAAACTGTGGTGGGTTTACCTGGAGCTGGCTAGCGTGGCTAGGTTAAACTGTGGTGGGT
Source organism: Coregonus lavaretus (assembly GCF_964263955.1). Classification (NCBI taxonomy): domain Eukaryota; kingdom Metazoa; phylum Chordata; class Actinopteri; order Salmoniformes; family Salmonidae; genus Coregonus; species Coregonus lavaretus. Next base: position 15,260 of record NW_028166206.1, on the reverse strand, counting down.
TTACCTGGAGCTGGCCTAGCGTGGCAGGTTAAACTGTGGTGGGTTTACCTGGAGCTGGGCTAGCGTGGCAGGTTAAACTGTGGTGGGTTTACCTGGAGCTGGGCTAGCGTGGCAGGTTAAACTGTGGTGGGTTTACCTGGAGCTGGGCTAGCGTGGCAGGTTAAACAGTGGTGGGTTTACCTGGAGCTGGGCTAGCGTGGCTAGGCTAAACTGTGGTGGGTTTACCTGGAGCTGGGCTAGCGTGGCTAGGTTAAACTGTGGTGGGTTTACCTGGAGCTGGGCTAGCGTGGCTAGGTTAAACTGTGGTGGGTTTACCTGGAGCTGGGCTAGCGTGGCAGGTTAAACTGTGGTGGGTTTACCTGGAGCTGGGCTAGCGTGGCTAGGTTAAACTGTGGTGGGTTTACCTGGAGCTGGGCTAGCGTGGCTAGGTTAAACTGTGGTGGGTTTACCTGGAGCTGGGCTAGCGTGGCTAGGTTAAACTGTGGTGGGTTTACCTGGAGCTGGGCTAGCGTGGCTAGGCTAAACTGTGGTGGGTTTACCTGGAGCTGGGCTAGCGTGGCAGGTTAAACTGTGGTGGGTTTACCTGGAGGCAGGGCTAGCGTGGCAGGTTAAACTGTGGTGGGTTTACCTGGTGCTGGGCTAGCGTGGCAGGTTAAACTGTGGTGGGTTTACCTGGAGCTGGGCTAGCGTGGCTAGGTTAAACTGTGGTGGGTTTACCTGGAGCTGGGCTAGCGTGGCAGGTTAAACTGTGGTGGGTTTACCTGGAGCTGGGCTAGCGTGGCTAGGTTAAACTGTGGTGGGTTTACCTGGAGCTGGGCTAGCGTGGCAGGTTAAACTGTGGTGGGTTTACCTGGAGCTGGGCTAGCGTAGCTAGGTTAAACTGTGGTGGGTTTACCTGGAGCTGGGCTAGCGTGGCAGGTTAAACTGTGGTGGGTTTACCTGGAGCTGGGCTAGCGTGGCTAGGCTAAACTGTGGTGGGTTTACCTGGAGCTGGGCTAGCGTGGCTAGGCTAAACTGTGGTGGGTTTACCTGGAGCTGAGCTAGCGTGGCTAGGTTAAACTGTGGTGGGTTTACCCGGAGCTGAGCTAGCGTGGCAGGTTAAACTGTGGTGGGTTTACCTGGAGCTGGGCTAGCGTGGCTAGGTTAAACTGTGGTTGGTTTACCTGGAGCTGGGCTAGCGTGGCTAGGTTAAACTGTGGTTGGTTTACCTGGAGCTGGGCTAGCGTGGCAGGTTAAACTGTGGTGGGTTTACCTGGAGCTGAGCTAGCGTGGCTAGGTTAAACTGTGGTGGGTTTACCTGGAGCTGGGCTAGCGTGGCAGGCTAAACTGTGGTGGGTTTACCTGGAGCTGGGCTAGCGTGGCAGGTTAAACTGTGGTGGGTTTACCTGGAGCTGGGCTAGCGTGGCTAGGTTAAACTGTGGTGGGTTTACCTGGAGCTGGGCTAGCGTGGCAGGTTAAACTGTGGTGGGTTTACCTGGAGCTGGGCTAGCGTGGCAGGTTAAACTGTGGTGGGTTTACCTGGAGCTGGGCTAGCGTGGCTAGGTTAAACTGTGGTGGGTTTACCCGGAGCTGGGCTAGCGTGGCTAGGTTAAACTGTGGTGGGTTTACCCGGAGCTGGGCTAGCGTGGCAGGTTAAACTGTGGTGGGTTTACCTGGAGCTGGGCTAGCGTGGCTAGGTTAAACTGTGGTGGGTTTACCTGGAGCTGGGCTAGCGTGGCTAGGTTAAACTGTGGTGGGTTTACCCGGAGCTGGGCTAGCGTGGCAGGTTAAACTGTGGTGGGTTTACCTGGAGCTGGGCTAGCGTGGCTAGGTTAAACTGTGGTGGGTTTACCTGGAGCTGAGCTAGCGTGGCTAGGTTAAACTGTGGTGGGTTTACCTGGAGCTGGGCTAGCGTGGCTAGGTTAAACTGTGGTGGGTTTACCTGGAGCTGGGCTAGCGTGGCTAGGTTAAACTGTGGTGGGTTTACCTGGAGCTGGGCTAGCGTGGCAGGTTAAACTGTGGTGGGTTTACCTGGAGCTGGGCTAGCGTGGCAGGTTAAACTGTGGTGGGTTTACCTGGAGCTGGGCTAGCGTGGCTAGGCTAAACTGTGGTGGGTTTACCTGGAGCTGGGCTAGCGTGGCAGGTTAAACTGTGGTGGGTTTACCTGGAGGCAGGCAGTCACAGTGTTGTGTATTTAACTCTCACAGCTCAGCTCACCCCTCCCTGTCCATAGGGTTTGAAGGCAATACCACAACAGGTCATATTCAGATGAGGACACAGTGGACTACATGGACATCGCTATTAGCAACGAAAGAAATTATGTTTTCATACGTGTGACATTGACATAAAACTAACAACAATCCCCATCACGATCCATGTCAAAGTACATGCTATTACCAGTCCTTAAATGGTCATATAATAATAATGAATGGTTGATGGGGCGGCAGGTAGCTTAGTGGTTAAGAGCGTTGTGCCAGTAACCGAAAGGTCACTGGTTCTAATCCCCGAGCCAACTTGGTGAAAAGTCTGTCTATGTGCCCTTGAGCAAGGCACTTAACCCTAATTGCTCCCGTAAGTCGCTCTGGATAAGAGCGTCTGCTAAATGACTAACATGTAAATGTAATGATGAGAAGGAATAGAGAAGTATTAGAAGGCTTGTCATGGTTAATACTGAGCCTAAGATGTCTTGATCAGTATGCAGGCTGACAGCCACCACCACAGAGGTCCTTATCTAGCTTTCACTAGCTGTACATCTCTAAATAACTAACTCACTAGCTGTACATCTCTAAATATTTACCTATATTAACTAACTAGCAAACTAAATAAATAAATAACTCACTAACTGTACATCTCTAAATATTTACCTATGTTAACTAACTAACTAAATAACTAACTCACTATCTGTACATCTCTAAATATGTACCTATAATAACTAACTAACTAACTAACTGTACATCTCTAAATATGTACATATAATAACTAACTAGCTAACTAAATAAATAACGAAATAACTAACTCATTAACTAACTAACTAACTGTACATCTCTAAATATATACCTATATTAATTAACTAACTCACTCACTAATGAACTAACTAACTAATTAACTAACTAACTAACTGTACGTCTCTAAATATTTAACTAACCAACTGTACGTCTCTAAATATTGATGTGCCTTTTCTAAATGTATGTAGTTCTGTCCTTGAGCTGTTCTTGTCTATTAATGTTCTGTATTATGTCATGTTTCATGTTTTGTGTGGACCCCAGGAAGAGAAGCTGCTGCTTTTGCAACAGCTAATGGGGATCCTAATAAAATACCAAATACCCACATAACTAACTCACTGTACATCTCTAAATATTTAACTCCACTAAGATGCATATGTGTTAAAGTAACTGTCTGGTGTTTCCAGATTTCTATGAAAGACAGTATGACCTATAATTCATTACAATATGAGTGAAATATTATTATTCTCCTCAGAGAAATTGTAATTTAGTATGTTAAAAAGCAGCTTTTCTGTGTTGGCTTGGTGTGGGCGTACCCCAACAACAGAATGGTGTGGGCGTACACCGGTCATTAAAAATATTAACGCAAGTAGACAACTGATTTGCCAGCTCATCCTCCTCTAGACCGCTGATTGGCCAGTTCATCCTCCTCTAGACCGCTGATTGGCCAGCTCATCCTCCTCAGGAGTATGACATCATACCCTATGAGGAAACAGCAAGCATTTTTGAAACCGTTTGTTTTGAGATAAAAGTTTCAGGGCACAAGAGAATATATGTCACGCCCTGACTCAAGGGACTCATATTTGTTGAGTCAGGGTGTGTATTTTCTGTGTTGTGTTTTGCTATGTTGATTTTCTATGTTTAGATCTAGTATGTGAAGATCTATGTTGGCCGGTGTGGTTCCCAATCAGAGGCAGCTGTAGCTCGTTGTCTCTGATTGGGGACCATACTTAGGCAGCCTATTGACACTAGTGGGTTGTGGGATCTTGTTCTGTGTAAGGTATGTTGTTTGTGTACCGTGGACTTCACGGTTCGTTTAGTTTGTTGTTTTGTCGTTGTGTTAGTTCGTTATAATAAAAATGTATGCATATCACGCTGCGCCTTGGTCCGTCCCGTCTGTCAACGAATGTGACAATATAAAAAATGTCTAAAATTGAAAATAACTGCCCATAGGCCTACTTAGTCATTGACAGGTCGCCCTGAGCTAATCGATGGATTAATTGACGAGGTGTTTATGTGTCACTAGGATTTCACAATGGAGTTGGACTGGATCAATCTAGATCAATATCCCCATGAGAAAATCAGCCTGTTCATTAGCTCTGGGTAGATTAAAGCGGTCGCTCTGTTCTGCGTGACACTTCTGGCAGCATCCCAAAATGGTTCCCTATATATATATATATATATAGTGCACTACTTTTGACCAGGGCTCCTTAGAGGTGCAGCCGTAGGGCTCTGGTCTAAACGAGGGCTCGATGTAGGGAAATACACTTGGGACGCTGCATTCTCCGTCCATATTATCTGTTAACACAGAACAGTACAGCAACAGCTACAACACTTCCATAGCTTCATCATCATGTCTACATCTGGAGGGGGGGGGGACATAAAATACACCATGGCTCCATCATCATGTCTACATCTGGAGGGGGGGGGGGACATAAAATACACCATGGCTTCATCATCATGTCTACATCTGGAGGGGGGGGGGACATAAAATACACCATGGCTTTATCATCATGTCTACATCTGCAGAGAACAAAAAGTACAATGCCAACCACATCCCCCTTCGTCCCCCTCAAGACAAAACACCCCCAGGAAGCACAACAATTAGACATATGTCTGGTGGGTTGGGGCTCTGCTCTGCTGTAGCGAGGTAACTCTGTCTCTTGTGGCTCTTAAAGATGATGTTATAAATTTACTTGATTCAGTCCAGATGCTCTTTATGGCCCCAGGAGACTGCTGGGACACTGACGGCCTGGGTGTGTCCAAAATTGGGTGTGTCCCAAAAAACCTGTAGGCTCTGGTCAAAACTGGCGCACTATATGGTGAATAGGGTGTTTTTTTCGGTTCAGCCAACCTCTCTCAACTCTCCCTGCTCCGCTCCGCTCCACTCTGCTCCTCTCTCCATATTGGTGATTATTCAGAATGAACATTTTACGGCCTATCGCCCCCCTCCAGACACCTGCGAGACCCTAGCCAATTTTAAAACCAAACCCCAGACGGATAGACACAGTGTCATCAACATCTCTGTCCCTCCACCCTGAACAGTTCTCTCGGTCTCACAGTCTATCTCAGGGTTCTTCAATTCCGGTCCTGGAGGGCCGAAACACCTCTGTTTTTCCATCCTCTCCTTCTAATCAGGGGCTAATTCAGACCTGGGACACCAGGTGAGTGCAATTAACTACCAGGTAGAAATAAAAAACAGAAGTGTTTCGGCCCTCCAGGACCGGAATTGAAGAACCCTGGTCTATCTACTGCTCTGCTCTCTACACCTATGCTCTGTAGTCTCAGACTGTCACCCTATTCCCTATATAGAGCACTACTTTTGACCAAAGTAGTGCACTATTTAGGGGATATGGTGCCATTTAGGACTGAGTCTCAGCAGATGGTCTTGTGTCACTGCATCCAAGATGGCGTGGTAGTGCGATCGTGTATTGTGTTGTGTCCTCGTGTAAATAACCTGTTTCTTTAGTTATTGTGTCTTTTATTCGTATATATTTCTCCATCTCACTTTCCATCCTTTAACTAAATATACTTTCCTGCAACCCGCCTCACCCAATGTGGAACGGATTCTATTATTTCTTTATACCTTTTATCAAGAACCTACGGCTGAAACTAGCCAGCTAACTAGCTACTTGCTATTAGCCACCGTTAGCGGTCTTCACCATTGTCCGTGGCCTGCACTACCTACCAGCCAGCTCTAGCCTGGACAATTATCGGCCAGTCTGCACAGCGTGCTATCGACCCAGAGCATATCGGATTTTCTGCCGGAATCACTGAATCACTGGACCTTAACACCGGACCATCGCAACTAGCTAGCTGCAACCGAATGGCTGTTGTTGGCTAATCACCACTTCCCGATGTACCAGTTAGCCTTGAGCTAGCCTCGAGCCAGGCCCATCTCCCGGCTATCTACCTCTCTGTCAACCGGATGGGACCTCCTAGTGTCGACACGGAGCCACGCCGATCCATCACGACTGGTCTGCCTGACGTAATCGTCTGATGTGGTTTCAACAGGCTTCCCGTTGCGACGACCACGAAGATCCATCTGCTAGCCCCGGCCCGCTAGTACGCGCAATCAACAGCCGTGCCTCCTGCTCGCCTGTGCTTTAGCAGCCTACGATCTGCTCCCGGACTTACTTAGTCCTGTTCACTGGACCTTATGATCACTCAGCTACACAGCTAATGCCTGCTGGACTGTTCCTTTACACGGTACCCCATCCTGTTTATCTGTTTAGCCTCAGGCCAAACTTTCATCGCCATTACCAGCTGTTGTCTTAGCTCTCTCGAATAGCACCTGTGATTGCGTTATGCCTCTCTCCCATGTCAATATGCCTTGCCTATTGCTGTTTGGGTTAGTTCTTATTGTACTATTTCACTGTAAAGCCCACAGTCCCGCTCAACCTGCCTCAGATAGCTTCTTTGTCCCACCCCACATACACGCGGAGATCGGCTCAATCTCCAGTGTACCTCCAGTGATGCTATCTCTTTCATAGTTACCCAAATGGTTAGGTGTACCTCCACTGTACTCATATCCTTCCATATCCTTGTCTGTACATAATGCCCTGAATCTATTCTACAACGCCCGGAAATCTGCCCCTTTTCTCTGTACCCAACCCACTAGTTCTTAAAGCCTTTAGCCGTATCCTTATTTTATTCCTCCTCTGTTCCTCTGGTGATGTAGAGGTTAACCCAGGCCCTGTAGCCCTCAGTATCACTCCTACCTCCCAGGCACTATCATTTGTTGACTTCTGTAACCATAAAAGCCTTGGGTTCTTGCATGTAACATCAGAAGTCTCCTCCCTAAGTTTGAGTTATTCACTGCGTTAGCACACTCTGCCAACCCGGATGTTCTAGCAGTGTCTGAATCTTGCCTTAGGAAGGCCACCAAAAATGCAGAAATGTCCATTCCGAACTACAACATTTTCCGTCTAGATAGAACTGCCAAAGGGGGCGGAGTTGCAATCTACTGTATACTATCCAGGTCAAACAGTTTGAGCTTCTACTTCTAAAAATCCACCTTTCCAGAAATAAGTCTCTCACTGTTGTCGCTTGCTACAGACCCCCCTCAGCTCCCAGTTGTGCCCCGGACACCATATGTGAATTGCTTGCCCCACATCTATCCTCAGAGTTCATACTGCTTGGTGACCTAAACTGGGATATGCTTAACACCCCGGCCATCCTATAATGTAAACTAGATGCCCTCAATCTCACACAAATTATCAAGGAACCTACCAGGTACAACCCTAAATCCGTAAACATGGGCACCCTCATAGATATCATCCTGACTAATTTACCCTCTAAATACACCTCCGCTGTCTTCAACCAGGATCTCAGCGATCACTACCTCATTGCCTGCGTCCGTAATGGGTCCGCGGTCAAACGACCACCCCTCATCACTAAAACACTTCAGCGAGCAGGCCTTTCTAATTGACCTGGCCCGGGTATCCTGGATGGATATTGACCTCATTCCGTCAGTAGAGGAATGTGCTTATCCCAGTTTAGGTCACCGTTCTCTCACGTCACCCCCCTCCTCCGCACACTCCACTGGCTTCCAGTTGA
>NW_028166206.1:0-5000 GCF_964263955.1 Coregonus lavaretus | reverse complement strand
AGACAGTGTTGCGCAGCCGTCTTCATCGACCTGGCCAAGGCTTTTGACTCTGTCAATCACCCCATTCTTATTGGCAGACTAAATAGCCTTGGTTTCTCAAATGACTGCCTCGCCTGGTTCACTAACTACTTCTCAGATAGAGTTCAATGTGTCAAATCGGAGGGCCTGTTGTCTGGACCTCTGGCAGTCTCTATGGGAGTGCCTCCAGGTTCAATTCTCAGGCCGACTCTTTTCTCTGTGTATATCAATGACGTCGCTCTTGCTGCTGGTGACTCTCAGATCCACCTGTACGCAGACGACACCATTTTGTATACATCTGGCCCTTCATTGGACACAGTGTTAACAAACCTCCAACGAGCTTCAATGCCATACAACACTCCTTCAGTGGCCTCCAACTGCTCTTAAACGCTTGTAAAACTAAATGCATGCTCTTCAATCGAACGCTGCTTGCACCCGCCTGCCCGACTAGAATCACTACTCTCGGTGGGTCTGACTTAGAATATGTGGACACCTACAAATACCTAGGTGACTGGTTAGACTGTAAACTCTCCTTCCAGACTCACATTAAGAATCTCCAATACAAAGTTAAATCTAGAATCGGCTTCCTATTTCGCAACAAAGCCTCCTTCACTCATGCTGCCAAACATGCCCTCGTAAAACTGACTATCCTACCGATCCTTGACTTCGGCGATGTCATTTACAAAATAGCTTCCAACACTCTACTCAGCAAATTAGATGTAGTCTATCACAGTGCCATCCGTTTTGTCACCAAAGCCCCACATACAGTGAGGGAAAAAATTATTTGATCCCCTGCTGATTTGTACGTTTGCCCACTGACAAAGACATGATCAGTCTATAATTTTAATGGTAGGTTTATTTGAACAGAGAGAGACAGAATAACAACAAAATGATCCAGAAAAACGCATGTCAAAAATGTTATAAATTGATTTTCATTTTAATGAGGGAAATAAGTATTTGACCCCTCTGCAAAACATGACTTAGTACTTGGTGGCAAAACCCTTGTTGGCAATCACAGAGGTCAGATGTTTCTTGTAGTTGGCCACCAGGTTTGCACACATCTCAGGAGGGATTTTGTTCACTCCTCTCAGCAGATCTTCTCCAAGTAATTAAGGTTTCGAGGCTGACGTTTGGCAACTCGAACCTTCAGCTCCCTCCACAGATTTTCTATGGGATTAACGTCTGGTGACTGGCTAGGCCACTCCAGGAACTTAATGTGCTTCTTCTTGAGCCACTCCTTTGTTGCCTTGGCCGTGTGTTTTGGGTCATTGTCATGCTGGAATACCCATCCACGACCCATTTTCAATGCCCTGGCTGAGGGAAGGAGGTTCCCCAAGATTTGACGATACATGGCCCCGTCCATCGTCCCTTTGATGCGGTGAAGTTGTCCTGTCCCCTTAGCAGAAAAACAACCCCAAAGCATAATGTTTCCACCTCCATGTTTGACGGTGGGGATGGTGTTCTTGGGGTCATAGGGCAGCATTCCTCCTCCTCCAAACACGGCGAGTTGAGTTGATGCCAAAGAGCTCTATTTTGGTCTCATCTGACCACAACACTTTCACACAGTTCTCCTCTGAATCATTCAGATGTTCATTGGCAAACTTCAGACGGGCCTATATATGTACTTTCTTGAGCAGGGGACCTTGCGGGCGCTGCAGGATTTCAGTCCTTCACGGCGTAGTGTGGTACCAATTGTTTTCTTGGTGACTATGGTCCCAGCTGCCTTGAGATCATTGACAAGATCCTCCTGAAGTTGGAGACACTTATCTCCCTCACTAACATTAAGCATCAGTTGTCAGAGCACCTTACCGATCACTGCACCTGTACACAGCCCATCTGTAATTAGCCCACCCAACTACCTCATCCCCATATTGTTATTTTTATTTACATTGTTATTTCTTTTGCTCCTTTGCACCCCAGTATCTCTCTTTGGACATCATCTTCTGCACATCTATCACTCAAGTGTTAATACGAAATAGTAATTATTTTGCACTATTGCCTTACCTAACTTACTACATTTGCAAACACTGTATACACATTTTATATTGTGTTATTGACTGTACGTTTTGTTTATTCCATATGTAACTCTGTGTTGTTGTTTTTATCGCATTGCTTTGCTTTATCTTGGCCAGGTCGCAGTTGTAAATGAGAACTTGTTCTCAACTGGCTTACCTGGTTAAATAAAGGTGAAATAACAAATAATAAAAACTGCATACTGACTCAGTGAAATCCCCACATGGTGTAGGGGGAGGAGAGGAGAGGAGAGGAGCGAGAGAGAGGAGAGGAGAGGAGAGGAGAGGAGAGGAGAGGAGAGGAGAGGAGAGGAGAGAGGAAGGAGAGAGAGGAGAGGAGAGGAGAGGAGAGGAGAGGAGAGGAGAGGAGAGGAGAGGAGAGGAGAGGAGAGGAGAGGAGAGGAGAGAGAGGAGGAGAGGGAATGTTTTAAGAAAGTCACAAAGGATACATTAGCTAGTTGACACCTGTAAGTATAAAAATATATATACACAAATTATTTTTTGAAATATTGAATTTGGCCTTACTCCTATTAGTTCATGGAAATGCACTGAATAACAGATTCATACATGGAAAAACAGATAGTCAAAAAAACAATAAATAATTAAGTATGTTTTGAAGAATCTGTGCTATATCTGTGAGATAGAAGAAAGCTCAGGATTTGTAACATATTTAACTGTTTTTGGGGGGTTAAAGTATTTCCAGATATTCTTCCATTAATTTTTTTAACTGGTCTCGGGCTATCTTCAGACGAGTCTTGTGCCCACTGCCCACAGAATGAGGTGGAAACTGAGCTGCACTTCCTAACTTCCTGCCAAATAGATGACCACATTAGAGACACATATTTCCTTCAGATTACACAGACCCACAAAGAATATGAAAACATATCCAATTTTGATAAAGTGCTATATCTTTTGGGTGAAATACACATGTGCCATCACAGCAGCAAGATTTGTGACCTGTTGCCACAAGAAAAGGGCAACCAGTGAAAAAACAACCACCATTGTAAATACAGTCTGTATTTATCTGTTATTTATTTTCCCTTTCATACTTAAACTATTTGCACATTGTTACAACACATAGCCAACACAGAGAGAGAGAGAGAAGAGAGAGAGAGAGAGAGAGAGAGAGAGAGAGAGAGAGAGAGAGAGAGAGAGCGAGAGAGAGACAGAGAGACAGAGAGAGAGACAAAGAGAGAGAGAGAGAGAGAGAGAGAGAGAGAGAGAGAGAGAGAGAGAGAGAGAGAGAGAGAGAGAGAGAGAGAGAGAGAGAGAGAGAGAGAGAGAGAGAGCAACATCTGGTGAACAATACTGCCAGGTGCTATGGAGTAAAAATATTTAACTGTTGCTCAACATCAACCTGATTATTCACAAAAATGATGTTTCATTCCTTAATGGATTTGTTAATTGTACTATATTGTATGAAAGTAGCTGTGGATTGGTTTCAGTGTGAAGGATAGTGAAGAAAACATATTTTCACACCATTCCAGGAATTCTGTTTATCTACCTCTTCCTCTTCCGTACGTCTATATTCATGCATTTTGTTGACATAGCTATTATTTGTATATGAAAAGCTAGGGGGGGGGAAACTGCCAAACTGTAAAATCAACGTTTTCATTTTCATCAGTAGAGGAAGTATAACTTGGACCACAAACTTTTGATTTCACCTCATTTTAACATTATGTTAAAATAAAATATATAAATATATATTGTAAGTGCCAAATAAAGTAACAGGGGTTGACAGTAACAGGTTGATCATTTCATCTTAAATCAGCCATAAATCCCCTTGTGGTAAGGGGGAAGCATGTTGAGTGAAACAGGGACTGGCAGTTAATGCAAGCTTCACAAAAAAAAAATCTATCTGAGGGAAACAGGGTTGACGTGTTATGCTCCAACCCTTCAGTTTTCCACCACAAAACACCAGAAAATGACCCAAAATAATAGAACTAGCTCACCTGCTTTTACACTATGATTTGACTATTAGATGTTCAACGTTTCATTTACATTTACGTCTTTTAGCAGACGCTCTTATCCATTAGTGAGTGGATACATAATTTTTTTTACTTTTCCCCGTACTGATCCCCCGTGGGAATCGAACCCACAACCCTGGCATTGCAAGTGCCGTGCTCTACCAACTGAACCACATTTTTAAAGTAATAATTTCACCATATGAAAATGAGAATTCAGTTCACGTAACAGGGGTTGACTTTAAAATGAGGGACCGACGTAAATGAATCACATGAAGAACAAAAGAAATCTTCAGAAATGAGTTCGTCAAAGCAACAAAATAACGAGGGGCTTTACAAAGATGGTGAAAACATGGAATTTTGGGGGGATTAAGTGGGTTGAAATCTTCCTGGAAGTGACACAGGGTTGACGGAGGGAAATGTCAAAATGCTAATTTTTGGCACTTTAGCAAGCCTTTATTCAATATTTTCTTTAAAGGTTTCTTGAATTCTCCATGTGGCCTACATTAAAGGGCACTTCATTTATTATAACAGGATTATACAATTCTAATTGGTGCACAATCTCTATTTAAACAAATCAAAGGCCCTATTTTCGTGCAGCGACCCAGAAATATATTGTATTTGTTTTTGTAAAGAGAAGATGGGGCAACAGGCAACAGTGGTTTTAATCTGCAAACTGGGGTCCCTTTCCATCCAGGGGCCGTGGCTACACCTGACAGACTGCAGCAAGAACAGCTCTGTCTGCTATGGTAAGCCTCTCTCTCTCTCTCTCCTCTCTCTCTCTCTCTCTCTCTCTCTCTCTCTCTCTCTCCTCCCTTCTCCTCTCTCTCTCTCTCTCTCTCTCTCTTCTCTCCTCTCTCTCTCTCTCTCTCTCTCTCTCTCTCTCTCTTCTCCTCTCTCTTCTCTCTCTTCCTCTCTCTCTCTCTCTCTCTCTTCTCTCTGTCTCCCCCCCTCGTGTCTCTGTGTCTCTGTCTCTCATCTCTCTCTCTCTCTCTCTCTCTCTCTC